>NC_134581.1:143970000-144175000 GCF_037038515.1 Microtus pennsylvanicus
GAGGTACATTGTACCATAGTTCTGGAGCAGAGTGCCTGCTCACCTAGGGAGGTCAGAACAGGGACAGTAGCAATATTGTTCAGAACTGGTTCTGCAAGACCCCTGGCCTCCAAAAGGGAGGTCCTAGCCCAGATTCGAGGCACAGCTCTTTTGAGTTTGAGGCTCTCCTTGACTAAGCTCTGCGGTCATCAAGAGGCCAAGGGATGGAGTTCTGCTGAGGGCTGCCTGTTGATGCAGAAGTCGGGTGGTTCAGGGTGAGCAGGCCAGGCTGAGGAAATAGGCACCAAGATGAGGAAGGCAGGCGAGTGGTAGGCCTTGTTGCCCAGCCGAAGTGTCTGGCCTCGCTTTGATTCAAGGCCACACAGCTTTCACCACGAAGGTGATATAATCAGAGCTTCATCTCAGAAGAAAAGAAATGAATGGGAACAGGTCTTATAATGAAGGACACAGAGAGAAGATTGAGGAAGTTCCCAGGAAAGGGAGAGGAGGTGACAGCTGTCCAGAAACACTTACCAGGCAGGGGAGCAGGCTCACAGCTTCCTTTGCTAGAAGATTTTAGGAGGCAGCTGTTCTCAGAGCATGTGAGTGACATTGTTTTTATAAGCAGGACAGATTGGGGCCTGCACAGCGGTGGGCAGGAGTACTGGTTCTCACTCATGTATTTCAGGAGACTCTGATCTTTCAGTGTCCCTCCCACAGGGGTTCCTCCTGTGTTCTAGTGCCTGGTCTGTTTCACATGTGAAGCTGGCCATGGCACAGTAACAGTTCCCCAAATGACGACATTAGTTCAGTAATGATATAGGTTTAGGAAATGGTAAGCTAGCAAGCTGCAAGGGGTTTCTTGACAGCACGGGTTTTTCAGTGCCTTTGGGTGCTTTCCAGAAGCAGGATTTAGTTTGTGTGACTCCCACCCTGGCTTGTTCTGGGCATAATTCTCCACTGAGCATCTTGCTGGGGCTCATGTTTCTGGAACCTATTTCGAGGATCTCCGAGGATCGTGAAGCACTATGAGCCCGGGCTTGCAGACTTGGATCCTGTGTGTGCCTGGACCACTTTGTGCACAGGCTCCTTTCTTCCCTCTGTTCCTGGCCACCATGTCAGAATCTACTGTCTGCCTTTCCTTAGTCCTCTGAGCCAAGCACTTTCTTACTGGCCATTTCTTACTGGTCTCTAACCACAGGACAGAAATTCTGGAGGCATACTGACTTTGCCTTAACAGCTCTGGCAGTCCTGGAACTCACCCTGTTGATCAGGTTGGCCTTGAGCTCACAGAGATAGATCTTCCTGCCTCTGCCTCCAAGTGCTGGGATTAAAGGTGTTATGCCATGACAGCTGGGAGGGCTTTTTGTTGTTGTTGTTGTTACTATTATTGTCTTTCTTTCTTTTTCTTAGTGATCTTTCCAGCTGTTCCCTTTGTTTCCCCTCCTCTCCTCTGGGGTCACATTGCCTCCTTCCTTCTCCATTGACCCTTCGGCTCCTCACTATCTGCAGTGTGAGTCCCACACACCACACCCCTCCTTTCTTTCCTCTAGTTAGAATTTTGGTTTCTCCAGTTAGATTTTTCTTTTGTTTTGTTTTCCAGAGACAGAGTTTCTCTGTGTAACTACCCTAACTGTCCTGGAACTTGCTTTATAGACCAGGTTGACCTCAAACTCAGAGATCAGCCTGCCTCTGCCTCCCTGAGTGCTGGGACTAAAGGGTGCCACCATACCCTGCTTAGATTAAGTTTAGAAAGAACTGTGTTAGTCCTTTGTCTAAAGCCATACAGATGGCAGAGCTGGGTCTCAAGCTCAGGATTTCTGAGAAAAGGCTTTTGCATCTCTGCTCACCAGACTGTACTACAACAGTCAAGTTGTGTGAGCAGAAATTGATTCCATTTTTTTCACAGTGCCACCCAAGTGGGAGAGGGAATCTTGGGCAGGGAGTGTTCCAGAGGTAACTGACTGTCTGGGTTTGCCAGCACTGGGAGTTCCTGGAACAAGGGGCTTCTGAGGTGATCAGTCACACCAGCACTGGGCAGGGACACGCTTTCTGCCGCACCCCGTGTCCTCCCTCCTCCGGGAGGAGCTGTATCTGTAGCTGTGGTCTGATCTGCTGATGCAGTCTGTGGCATGGTGGGCCCCGCAGCTGGCTAACATCTTCCTTCCGCCTCTCCAGTTGGCCCCATGGTGATCGAGTTTAATATTCCTGTGGATCTGGAGCTTTTGGCCAAGAAGAACCCAGAGATAAAGATGGGCGGTCGTTTCTCCCCCAAGGACTGTGTTTCTCCTCACAAGGTGGCCATCATTATCCCATTCCGCAACCGGCAGGAGCACCTCAAATATTGGCTGTATTATTTGCACCCAATCCTACAGCGCCAGCAACTGGACTATGGCATCTACGTTATCAACCAGGTGAGGCTTGGGAAGATGGGGCGAGGGAGGTGGAACTCGGGTACACAAACGCCCGCGCAGTTAGTACTAAAGGAAGGGAGTGATTTCATTGACAATCTGGCATTTTACAGTGAAATGCCAACCCTGCCACTGCTTCTGCCCTTAATTAAACACGCAGTGAGCTAAGTGCCAAACGGTATGCTTGCTTATTGATAGTAGCTCTGCTAGCCAAGCCAACTGGGAAGGCCGTGATTGAGAAAAAAGCAAGAGGCATCTCCAATTATCACAAAGTACTGATTATCATTTTAAGGTAACTGTATATTTTTCTTCCTACTTTACAAAAATATTACAAACACAATATCCATTTTGTGTCAGACTTTTGAACAACTTTGAAATCGATCAAGCCAGACAGTAAGAGACCTATACCAAGTTGAGGTTGAATGTGTCTCCATACAAGCCGGCCGTGAGTGAGAAGTCTGGAAAGGTCCTATTCCAGAGCCTCAGAGAGTGGTGTAGGTTAGGCTGAGCTTGGCACTGCACTTCAGATCGTGTGTGTCAGGATGCCATCTGCCTAGGACACGAATGCTGAAGACTTTCCAGCCTCTGTCACCAGAATCTGGAGACTCGGATAGATCAAAGAACCTTTTATAAGGTTCTTTTGAGACAGGATCTCACTATGGAACCCTGATTGTCCTGAAACTCACTCTGTAGACCAGGGTGGCCTCAAACTCACAGATATCTGCCTACTTCTGCCTCCCGAGGGCTGGGATTAGAGGCATGCACCAAGAACTTTTATAAATAAATAAATAAACAAGCAAACAAACTTTGCTTATTTCAATACACTTAATGAGAATTACTACTTGTTCCACGAATTTAACTTTGGTATTTCAACTTTATCCCCCATACTTAAATTCATGTTTATATTGTAATCTCCTAGGTGTATTGACAGGTCTGACTTATCTGTGTGCCAGATTTCATTGAAATGTCTTTGAAAAGACAGTTTGCCCCCTCGGTTTCAAGCTCAGCTTTGGGCCTGCTTGAGGTAGTAAGATTGCTAACTGTTTTCTGCTTCCATCAAAGTCAAGGGACTTTGCATTTCTTCAAGGAAGCTGGGATAGTGTTTGCCTATCTGGCTGAGGGCTCCTGTGGCCTGGTGCTCACTCAGGGATGTTCTAGAGAAGTATGACATTGCAACATCCTGAAGCTTCCAGCCCACTTTAGACAGCTCATTAACAATTAAAAATAGTTATGAGCTGGGCCATGGTGGTGCACGCTTTTAATTCCAGCACTCAGGAGGCAGAGGCAGGCAGATCGGTGAGTTCCAGGACAGTCAGGGCTACACAAAGAAACCTTGTCTCGAAAGGCAAAAAAAAAAAAAAAAAGTGATTGCATGATGATTGTCTAATGCTTTGGAAATTTAGAGGAAGAAGAAAGCTGTGCCCTGATAATATAGTACAGGAGTTTCTAAATATGTGAGAAGGCAGATCTCATTGTTAAAGAGCCTTCCCATGCCTTGGTACACTGTGACCTCCGGAAGCGTTTCCTGAGCTAGTCTAGACAGAGAGCTGTTTTCCAAGAATGTCTCCAGTGATGAGTGTTCTGTGAGTCACACTTTGGAGAAAACAACCCCAAGTCAGCCCCTCTCTTTTTTCTGTTACTCTCCCTAGGATATACTACGAACTCCTTTCTCTTATTCCCACTTGTACCTTAGTATCAGCAAAAGAATCTTTTGCTGGGCAGTAGTGGTGCAAGCCTTTAAATCCCAGCACTTGGGAGGCAGAGGCGGACAGATCTCTGAGAGTCTGAAGCTAACCTGGTCTACAGAGCAAGTTCCAGGATAGGCTCCAAAGCTACACAGAGAAATCCTGTCTTGAAAAATTAAGAAAGAAAGAAAGAAAGAAAGAGAGAGAGAGAGAGAGAGAGAGAGAGAGAGAGAGAAGAAAAAGAATCTTTTTTAGGAGTTGGTGTAGCTCAGTGGTAGAATGCCTGCTGAGCATTCAAGTGCCTATCTTTGAGCTCCAGCAGAGCGGCCCGTCACTGTCTGCTAGGACTTGCCTAGACCCTAGAGGTCAGGGAGCGAGTTTTCTGCTCAGTGTCACAGCAAAGAGACTCAGAGAGGGTGAATAACAGCAGAGATACATACTGGTCACAAATAAGAGTGGGCTACAGCTATACCCCAACCCAGACTCCAAGTTTAATGTCCTTCTACTGGGTCACGGGAGCTCTTTTTGAAGCCATTTAGCCTCTTCCTGGGATGTTTCTCAAAGCCTGGTATCCAGGACTGGGGGCAAGCCCCATGCTGGAGAGCCATTTCCCAGTCAGTGATCATGGGCCGACCACGTAAACCTTGCCAACCTGGTTCCCTCCAAGAGAGGAAAGGAAGTTAGTATTTCCTCACTGGGCCTCGAAGCACCTGTTGTGTGGCAAGCCCTTAGTAAATATTAGCTGTTTAATAACAGCTAATTACCTCGATTCCGTCTTTGCCCTCTCCCCATTCTTCCTGCCTCTTGCCTCTGCCTGGTACTTTGCTGATAAGTTCTTTATTGTTCTTCCTGCCTCCTGCTTTATCCCAACACAGTACCAATATCAGGGTCTTGCCTACCACCCGTTGGGACCTCTGTATGGTCAGAAGATAGTAGATACTGGCGTTAGTCAGACGACAGGCCCAGAAGTCTCAGGGACCATGTCTTATCAACTTCTTCAGAGAGGTCCCCCACACAGAAATGAACTCCTACAAGTTTTTACAGTTTATACTTCTGTCTGTAGGAAGCTGTTGACCTTGTTCAATGTAGGCTCCCCAACCACTGTGAAACTTAAAGCTCAAAGTAAGTGTGCTGGAGAGTTGTGGGAGGGGCTTCCCAGCTGTTAGAGGGGAGCAAGTCTGGCTTTTGTCCTTTGGGTTTCTGTTTCTCCTCCTGCCGTAGCATGTGTGGATCCTGTTAGAGATCCTGCACACCCTACGTAGTGCCATGTCCCGCTCTGAGACAGATATCCAGCTAAGGCCAGCACTGGGGCGGACCTTGATGTGGAAATGAATGTCAAGGTATCAAATAGCAAACAGGATGCTTTCTGTCCCACATAGTTTATAGTCAGGGAAGGACAGAGCCAGGGAATAGGAAGGTGTTGCCACCTGGTAGCACCAACCTTAAATGAAAAAGAAGAAAGAAGAAAGGCCAGATGCTTTGAAGATTGTCTGTCATAAAAAATACACACTATTACACTGGGTCATAACCGTGACCGTCCTTTGTCCCAGACTCAGCAACTAGGAATTGTTTCTGCAGTTTCATTCATTTTGCTTCTGACACTTCACGTCTCCTCACTCAGCTACTCAAAACCTTTCTGGTTCTGACCACATCACTTACCCTCTTTAAACCCTTCAACAATGTCCCCACTGCCGCAGGCCAGGGCCAGAGTGGTCTGAGACCTTAGCTGGGATACTACCTGGAGACTGGTCCTGACCTACCTCCAACCACTTCTTCCCCATCCGTCACCCTTCACACAGGCGCCTGTCCCCTCCTCCGTGTGCCTTTGCTTACACTGCCCCTGCCTCTGTCCATGCCCCCACCATGACTTTTTCTGAATGTGTTTTAAGCTTTTCTCCTCTGCCTCATTCCTCTGCCTCAGTAGTTCTGTGAAGCCCCTGGAGTAGAGGTGACTTCTCCCTCTTCACTGTTCCTGATCTACTTGATGCAAGAGACAGTCATATTTTTTGTGCCTCATCTTGACCTTGGATTCCCAGTCCCCAGCCAGACTCATCCCCACGTCTCTGACCATGCAGCTCCTCCGCAGTCCAGTACGGACTCAGCAAGGTTTGGAATATGGAGAATCTGCCCTTACGTCCTGTCCATTTATTTATACCCACACTCAGGGTGTCTGTTCCTGGCTCTCTGGCTGGGTCCATCACTGCTGAAAGCAAAGTCTCCTTTCCTAGCTTGGCTAGATCATGTCCCTTGCAAAATTGGCACTGCCCCTCCCACAGGATCCTTTCCCTGAAGTCCCTGTGAATTGCTGACTAGGACATAGGTTATCTACAGTACATCCCTTGGGTAACCTTCCTTTTCGGGAAAGATACAATATACTTTATCCCTGTGTTTGTTCATGGTCATAAAACTCATTTTTGACCCTTACGCGGTCAATGATTCATACCTGTGATTGTAGTAAGAAAGAGGAGGATTACAAGTTCGAGATCAGCTCCACTACGTAGTGTGTTAAGGCAAGCCTGGACCATATATCAAGACCAAAATCAAAAGCAAAGTCTCTTGTGTTCCTTTGCATCTTGACTTTCTTTGGTGAGGGCTTCTCATCTGTCCCTGCTATGAAGGCTGTAGAGGTAAGCATGTCATGGCCAGACATGAGATTAGACAGAGGTGCTAAGGAATATCCTACTTGTCATGTTTGTTTCCAGAACGTACCACAGGCACTTGCCCATGTGAGACGGGCAGCGACTTATGTGTAATAGCCACAGAGCCCCCGGGATCCTGTCTCATTTGTTTTGTTTCCAGGCAGACCTGACTGCACAGGCTTTGGGGAAGCAGAAGAGCCCTGCCTGGGCTAGGACGGCAGATGGTGCTTTGGCTGGCTGTGATGTGACTTTGTTCTGTCTCCGTTTTTTATTTTGAAGATGGTTTGTCAAAAGTGTGTGTGTGTGTGTGTGTGTGTTAGTGCATATGCCCACAGAGGCCAAAAGAGGCATCAGATCCACTGGAGTTTGAGTTGTGACCAGTTGTCAGCCTCCTGATGTGGATACTGGGACTGAAACTCAGGTGTGTATTCTACACCACAGAGCCATCTCCAGCCCCTGCCTCTGTGGACTGTTTTAGGCTATCACATGTCATGTCTGTCAGCTTGTGGCTGTAGTTTGAGATAGACTTTTGTACCCTCTGTGAGCAAGAAGCACCATTGCTGCACTTGTTATAGGCTGTGGTCCAGCCAACAGAATTCCTCCAAGAGGTCAGGATCTGTTGTGGTGAGGCATGAGGGTGATTTATGGCCCCCATAGTTATGGCCTCCAAGAGGTCAGGATCAGTTGTGGTGAGGCATGAGGGCGGCCTGTGGCCCCCATAGTTTGGCTCTGCCTTGATCATCTCTGTGTCACCCCTGTCACTTGTGTCTGGTATTTCCTCCTCCAGCTGGCAGTGGATTGTAGGGGGATGGGACTTAGGTAGTGGGAGGGCTCAGGTTCACCCACCTTTCCTTGGGACATTTGGACCTCTCAGCTTGCTGGCTGGCACAGAGGTGGTGTGGGAAGGTTGGGAGTGTCTGCCACCCAGTCTGAGTGCCACCCTCTGCTCTGCTGTCCCCTCTCTGACCAAGTCTGTGTATTCTCCTGGGGAGTGCATCTTAGCACTTACTGGTCCTCAGTTGCTAGTGAGTAGCCCCAGATATTGTTCTGGGAAACGCCAGTTTGTCTCTACACGCCCTTGGTTCCACAAACGGGAAATGACAAGTATTTGAACTTCGCCTCGGAACAAGGGTGATCTGGATAGGTCCCTTTCCCTGGTGCAGCCTGGTTTGCCTGTCACCCATCCCTTTTTGCATATGCCTCCTTTTTCCTTTGTCCTTCTAGCGGGGGACTTTTGCCTTTACTTGTTAATCCTGTTAGCAAAGCAAGCTGAAGGAGAAGCTCCTGTTTGCGGGTGGGCAGCTTCTTACTCTTCACCCACCTTCTCTTCTGTCCTCTCTGCCTCCTCCAAAGAAAGAAAAGTCGACTTACCTACTGCTGCTCTTCCTAACTACTGCCACCACCGCTGCCACCACCGCCAGTACCACTGCCACCCTGGTAATGTTCTCACATCTGACACAGTGCCGGGCCTTGCTGGCCAGGGGAAGCTATGAATAAGCCCGTGACTGGGCTGTCCTCCAGCTGTGGGGCCTCCCAGACAAGCACAGGACTGCTGTGGGCTTTCTGGGAAAACATCGAGATCAGTGGAAAGCCAGCTCATGGTGCAGAGCCCGAGAGACTTCGCTGTCTTTAGAGTAGACGCTGCTAGAGCTAATAGTGTATGTATATAAATGTTTATATCTTGCCTTTCTCTTCGGGTCCATTTCATTAACATCTTCCCACGCTGTTTCATAGTCTCCATATTCATGCTTCCGTGCTTTCATAGTTGTTGATCCCTGAGTTCTACCGTAATTACTGTTTCCTTTATTAGAAGCCTAATAAACAGTGGCAAACATCCTCAAGTGTCAGGTTTGCTCTGTCTTGGCTTCTGAATTCAAGATTGTTTCCCCAGGCTGGATTTTCAGACATAGGATAGGATAGTTCAGAAATACTAATACTGATACAAATAGACAAACTGGTTTTTGAAAGAGAAGTCTTTATTTTAACCTGTGTCTTACACATCCTGGAAGTGTTCAGTACCACCTGTGGCTGTATTTTGCAGGAAGTCTCTGTGCCTTGGGCCCAGAAAGAGGCAAGCCTTCTAAGGCTCTGGCCTCGGAGAAACTACAGTTCTAAGCTGACCTCCGCATACATCACCCCCAACCTGTGACTTGGAAAGCAGATGTGCCCCATCCTTTTGAGTGACTGCTTCAGCTAACCGAGAACTGCCTCGTAAATAGTATGGGCCATCCTTCTGAAGGCCTGTGTATTTCACTCACTGGGTGAAACATTTAAGCCTCAGATTCAAGTTTTGTTGAGGACTGTGTCTAAGCCCAAGACCACCATGTTATGGATAAAAACTAGAACCCACCTGCTAGGAGCTCAAAGAAGAATGGCTATTACCCACCACAGTCCCCTCTAGTCTGTCTGCAGTTCTAAGATCCACACCGAGGCTTCAGGGATGCCCAGTCAGAGCTTTCCCAGCCCCAAGTCCTAACCTTCTCACAACCCACTCAGTCGAGGTGGGGGCGGCTTTGTAATGGGGCCACAACAACCAAATCTCTCCCGTCACAGATATTCGGATTTGTAGAGAATCTGGGGAGCAACTTTGTTGTTGAGCTGTCTTGTGCCAGAGAAGAGGCATGTGTGGCTTATCCCCAGTCCATCTAGATCTCAGGATGTAGCTGCTGATGGTACACATGGGCCTGCATTCCTGGAAGGCAGAACGATTGGGCAGAATAAATATTCGAGAGGTTGTTGGGACATGGACAAGGTGAACCATAGCTTTCTGTGGCTGCTCCTCTGGCCTTTGTTGCAATCAAGGGACTTCTCCTCTTGTCTTTCCTAGCTGCCCTCTAGATTTTCCTGGAGCCTAGACTAGACTCTGGTACCTATCCTGTCCTCCTCCTCCCCCAAAAGGCTCTTAGAAGTATACACATGTAGGGACAGGGGCACGAGAAGGAAGTGGAGCCTCTGAGAGCTCAGAGGATGAATTGAAAACTTACCATTACTTCCTAGGCTTGTGCGTGGGTCATAAAACAGCTTTCTAATGGGCTGGTCTCCCTGCCTTTACTTGGATAGAGACACAAATCCCCCCTGATATGCAAAACATAGTGTAAGGCTCCCTGTGGCCTAGATGGGAAGCCAGAACCTTTGAGTACCTCAGCAAGGGCCCACCTTCCTCTCTGCCTATGGACTGCCCCACCTCCATCTCTGTTTTGAATTCTTGTAATTTTGAAAATGTTCCTAGTTCTTCACATCCTTACTATCTGGTGCCTTTCTGCACCCCCACCCCACCCCCACACTCAGAATCGCTGCTCTCATCTGCAGCCTCAGTCACTCAGAGATTTGAGCTATTTCTGGCCTCTCTTCTTTCTTCCTGTTTCTCCCTCTAATTAGGAAAAGGTAGCTATAATCTTGTCTACCGATGTAAAGTATGGGAAGAAGCTCACTTTTAAAAACTGGGTCATGCTGGTCATGGTGGTGGTGCATGCCTTTAATCCCAACACTCAATCTCTGTGATTTTGAGATTTTGAGGCCAGCCTGGTTCACACAGTAAGATCCTGTCTCAAAATACCCTAAACAGACCAAAAAAAAAAAAGAGAGAGAGTCAGTTTTTAGAGAGCCGCTTGCTTCGGTGTGAAGCTTCCCTTCCACACACGGTCTTCCCCTGTGCGTTCCCACACTTTACCTTGGTCTCTGAAGGACCCCTTTCTTCTGCTGCTGGAGTCTCCATCACGTGAGCCTAGGCTCGCTCAGTTAAGCCTAATCCTTTTTAGCAATTCCCTGTCTGTCAGAGAAGCAGGAACTGATGGGACTATTGAAGCTGGCAAGAAAGGTCATAAGTAAACTCTATAGAAGACAGTCCCAGGAGTGTTAAAAATAACAGCCACGTGACTCAAGAATCATTCTGATAGTTCCAGACGGATGAAAAACTGTTTCCATAATTGTGGTAGTAGCTGAATTGTCACCAGGTAGGGTACTAAGGCCTTTTATGACCTATTTAATTTATTACAACTCATCTGGTATCTTCCCATGTAACAAAGCGGGAAACTGAGGCCAGAGGTGCGATTTCCCCATTCACTTCACTGGACATGGAGCAAAGTGTGTGTCTTGTCTCAGCTGGGTTATTCAGCCTGACCTGGCATCAGGTACTGGATGAGTTTGAGAGAGTGAAGTGGCAGGAGGTTTGTGTGAGGAGGGGTGAGAAGAAGGCTTGGGGGAGGGGTCCTCCCATCTCTCGAGAGGTGGAGGGGTACATTTTAGAAAAAGATGATTGGAAGCTGACACACAGTAGCATGGACAAACTTTAATCCCAGCATTCATGAAGCAGAGGCAGGTGAACCTCTGATCTGAGGCCAACCTGGTCTACAGAGTGAGTTCCAGGACAGTCAGGACTGTCACACAGAGAAACTCTGTCTTGAACCCCGACCCTCCCTCCCCCCGCCACCGCCAAAAAAGATAGTTGGGTTTGCCATGCTATTGTTCTTACCAAGAAAGGTCAGCATTTCACCCAAAGAAACCTAGAAAATACTTTACTTTTCTGCAGTCTCAAGGGAGGAAGAGGAAGAAACACACATTCTGCCCAGCTTCCCGTTTCAGGTTCCTGGTGGGCCACAGCACACCTGCTCAGTTGTACCATCTACTTCCTCTCTTCCTTGTTCTTACAAGTAACTGGTTGGGAAGGAGGCTTAGGAGGAAGAATGTGGTTCAGGTTATTTGGAAAATTGTCTGACCAGTTCTAAATGTGGTTCAGATGCCAAGGTCCTTTCTGAGCTACAGGGAGTCTGTTACACGGCCCTAAGCCAAAAGCAGGTCTCCTGGACTTCTCCAGGCTGCGACTGTTTATGGCCTATGGTTCCAATGTTTTAGCTCCTGCAAGGTATACTCTACTAGCCCAAGGCCGCGATTAGCTCAGACAGTCATTGCCAGTGGGTCTTGTGGGATGGAGACGGCCACCAGGAGCCCCCACCCCAGGTGGTGGGAGTGTACTCCGAGAGTCCCTTACAGAGGGGTTAGAGGCTTTGGGAATGTGTCCCTTTCACTTGTTAGGAAAGCTCTCACTGGGGCTTTGTGCTCCTAAGTGTAATTAGGGTTGGGACAGTGGTTGTTAAAAGATTGTCAAGATAAACTGGGCAGTGGTGGCACACGCCTTTAATCCTAGCACTCGGGAGGCAGAGGTGGGCAGAACTGAGCCTGGTCTACAAAGCAAGTTTCAGGACAACCAGGACTGTTACACAGAGAAACTCTGTGTTGGAAAAGAAAAAAAAAAAGGATGTCAAGATGGTCAAGCCATACACCACAAGGGTAGAAACAATTCCTCTATGCCTTGTACACTAGCAATATGTTGTTATGGTAACAGGAATTCCCATAACTTCTCAGTTTTCCTATTCAATTTCTACTCTTTGGACTTTTTTGCCCCATGTCTTACATGAAATTAATTGAACCCAGGATTTCTGATCAAGTCTTTGCGGTAGAGCAGCCAAAGAACACAGTGTTCCTTTGGGCACAGCTTTCTTTCACTGTGCTTAGTTGAAGGGCTTTGTTAGGGCTGGAGAAAGGAGCTCTTGTGTGCTAAGTGGTTTCTTAATTTATTCATTGTTTGCTGACTTCCGGGTACCTGCCTTTCTCTGAGTAGTTTGTTTCTGTTATCTACCTGATGGCCTGTGGTACCAGCTTCCCAGTTTTCATCCAGGCACAGGGAGAGAGGACTGCAGGCCCTTGTGGGACAGTGGTCCTCAAAGTGGAGGTCCCAGGCTCTTGATCCCAAGAGTTCCAGGGAAAAGAGCCTAAGCAGGGATTCCAAAGTGTGGGGCTTCGGCGCCTCATGGCACGGCTACGAGGTCAAAAGGAAAGCACATGTTCAGGAAGGGCCCTATGAGTTGCTTAGTGTCGAGGGCAGCAAAGCTGACGCTGGGGCCATCTCTGCTGACCTTGGACCAGGAGCTGTAAGAGAACCCTCAAGGAGCTGCTTTGGTGGGAACTTTACAGAAAGTGCCACCATCTGCCTCTGTACATTGAAACTTGTCCATCAGTCTGTCCATCCATCCAGTCCAATCCATCCATCACATCTATCCATCCATCTATCCATCCATCTATCCATCCATCCATCCATCCATCCATCCATCCATCCTTCACATCTCTCCATCCGTCCGTCTGTCTGTCCATCGTCCATCCATTCATCAAGCTTGACAGCAACTCTTATGTTTTTATTTTATGACAGTGGGGCACTAGGTGAATAAAACACAAAAGTGTAAGTTCTTTATCACGCTTATTTTCATGGACAATTCTGGAAATACACAGGTAAGTCATTAAAATATGAAGTATCTTCTCTGTCATCAGACTTGGCAACATGAGCCCATTAGCTGGACGGAAGCAGGCGCTTTGTCTGTAGCTCTAACGTATGTCCAATGGCTTCCTGCTGTTCACTGTTAACATTATGAGGGTGAAGACCCAGTGGGCTTCACCACATTCCTGCAGTACCTAGTGCTGATCTGACATTCATGTAGAAGTCCAAAAATATGACAGTCAGGCACCTCATTTTCACTGTTTCCTGTGTTTTTCCCCTGGAGTCTGTTTGTAGTAATATAAATAACATATGACATATGTTTAAATGCCTTTTCACCTTTCCGTTAGCGTTACACACACACACACACACAATAACACGCACACACACACACACTTTAAAACAGAGTCTTACTGTATTCCAAGCTGCTCTGAAGTTTTCTGTTCAGCCCTGGCTGGTCTCAGACTCATATTCTACATACCTGTTTGACCAGTTCCCCAGGGATGCTTATGTAACTGGCGCAGTCTGCTGCAGCGATGCCCACTTCACAGTGAACAGTGCTAGTCACAGGTTGTCACATGCCTGTAAGCCCTTCTCCCAGACAGATTCCAGAGTGGGGTTGTTGACTCAGAGGGCTGACACTCAGGACTGACGTGTGCAGTGAGGGCAGAAAAATGAGGCCCGCCGGTTAACTGATGACCGTGTGTAGCAGGCAAGTCACTGATCCTTGTGAGTGTTCTCTTCAGAGGTCTTGTGGGTCTGACACCAACCACTGCTTGTTTCTGCACCAGGCTGGAGAAACCATGTTCAACCGAGCTAAGCTCCTCAATATTGGCTTTCAAGAGGCCCTGAAGGACTACGACTACAACTGCTTTGTGTTTAGTGATGTGGACCTCATTCCAATGGATGACCACAATGCCTACCGGTGTTTTGCGCAGCCAAGGCACATTTCTGTTGCAATGGACAAGTTCGGGTTTAGGTAAGACATAGTCAGCAAGAGCCTGCCGCAAATGTGCTACGTTTTAGGTGTGGTTTGTTTCCAAGAAGAACATGGGCTTCCACTCAAACATGGGACTCTAAGTTTTCTGCCAAAGAGCTGGTGAAAAGGTCAGATATTCCTATCCCCAGGGGCAGCAGTGTGATCCAAACCTTATTGACACGTGGAACATAGCCTTACGGTCAGTTGTTTAATCTGAAAAGTCCAAAGGCCAGGAATAGTATGCGTATGGATAAAAGTGCACACCTTTAATTCCAGCACTCCAGAGGCAGGTGGATCTCTACAGTTTAAGGCTAGCCTGGCTACATACCGAGTTGTAGGACAGACAGAGCTTTGTGCTAAGACTCTATCTTTAAAAAAAAAATATGTAAGTAAGTAAATGGCTGCATTTTTGTTTCACAGTTGACATCCTTATTTGCACTAAGCATGGAAATCTTCGAATTACTCATATTTGAAAAGCATTATCTTTCCTTCGTTAAGTAAACCGAAGCTCCAGGAAGCTGTGCTGCAGCTACTTGGTTCAGGCTGGGTCCGCGTATACTTGGCCTGTGCAGATGGCCTTTGTGGGTATACAATTGCTCTCTGTCAGGCTCGGTTAGTCTATCCTCTCTTTCTACTTCCCTTGATGGGGGGCATGAGCCATAGCACCGTCTAGAACATGGGACTCATGTCAGAGCTGTTCGGGGGTCTAAACAGAGGGTCACATTTAGGTTCTTCTAGAACTAATCTGTACCCACTTGGGTCCTTCCTCCTTCTGGGTGTCTTCCCTTTAACGGGTTTGTTCTTTGACCATCTTATTCCTCTCTTGAAGTGTGATGATGCGGCCCAAGTAACCACTGATTTCGTTACTGTACCACCAACAGGGACTTACAAACATCCTATGATGTTTGGTAAATAGAGCAGGTATATAAGAAAAATAACAGATAGCAAAACTGAATTTAGTCGAGATAGCAGGTACTTCCAGTGAAACAGGAATCTGTTTTTAGAATAGCATTGATTAAAAAGACCAGTTGCTAGCCTAGCCACCTTTGCTTAACTGACATTAAAGATCTAGGCATAGGAGCTGGAACCATAGCTCGGTGATAGAGTAGTTGCCTGGCGTGCTTGAGGCCCTGGATTCAGATCCCAGTTCTGTACTTGCCCCCCCGCCAAAGAAAGGTGTGTGAGGTGTGCCAAAAATGGATGATCTGATCCTTTACTGATAGCATCTTAATCTGAATTCATTGCTTTAGATTTATTCAAGCAGAACCCCAGGGACCTTTGAAAAATAGTCCTTCCAAGTCAATGAAAGTGTCTGTCCCTGTAATTGTAACAGTTGGGAAACTGAGGTCGGGAGGGTCCAAAGCTATCCCAGGTGACTTAGGGAGTGAGACCAGGATGGGGTGTGTGTGTAATGGATGGGGTGTACGTGTGGTGTGTGTAAATGGATGGGGTGTGCATGTGGTGCGTGTATAATGGATGGGGTGTGCGTATGGTGTGTGTATAGTGGATGGGGTGTGTATAATGGGGAGTAGGTGTGTGTATAATGGATGGGGTGTGCGTGTGGTGTGTGTGTAATGGATAGGGTGTGTATAATGGGGAGTAGGTGTGTGTATAATGGATGGGGTGTGCGTGTGGTGTGTGTGTAATGGATGGGGTGTGCGTGTGGTGCATGTATAGTGGGGTGTATGTGTGGTGTGTGTGTGTAATGGATGGGGTGTGCGTGTGGTGTGTGTGTAATGGATGGGGTGTGCGTGTGGTGCGTGTATAATGGATGGGGTGTGTATAATGGGGAGTAGGGTCCAAGTTCCAAACACTGTGGCAGGTAACTGTAGTCTTAGCACTTGGGAGGCCAAGAAAGGCAGGAAAATTGTGAGTTTGAGCTGGTCAGGGATACAAAGTGAGACCGTTGTCCACACACAACTTCCTCCCCAGAAAGAAAAGGAACCACTACCATCTTCAGATGTGTCTTCTGGTGGTTTGGCTGGCGTTTTCCTTAGTTGACAGGATGGTTCTCAGTCTCTCTGGAGTCCAGCAGAAACCTAAATGTCATTTGGAGCTGTGCTTAGTGTAACAGGAAACTGAAGACTTTGAGGGCCCTTGGGCAGACCTTTGCCTTTGGGGCAGAGGCTAACTTTCCTAACCATGACGGTGTTATAAAACACACACACACATATATAAGGGTAAATACATCTATATCTATATTTATATCTACCTATAAAAGATAGATAAAAGTGCATAGAAGGACAAAAGGTACCATGACTCAGTACTTGGAAAAGTACTGGAAAAGTAGGCTCGTCATCTTGCTAAGTCAGGATAAAATTTGAGGCAGTTTCCAGAGATGTAGCTGCCATGGTTAGGGTCTTTGGAAGAGAGAGAGATTGGTAGACATGAAGAACAAAGAAGCATAGTGTGTCCATGGGCAGAGCGGCCTGAATGAGCGCGTCTTTGCAGGAACAAGGTAACAGGAAGCAGATTCCAGAGCCACAGTAGCAGAACTGCTTAACCTTCCTGGAACCAACTGGTTTTCTATATAAGCGTAGGTACAGTACTGTACTCTTAGGGGGAAACTTCTACAGATGTGTGTCTCTAAGAGAATCTGAACACGGATACAAAAGCAAATTAAACAGCAAAAGGTACCATTTGGTTCAGGGCTGGAAAGATAGTTAGCAAATAAACTAGCTTTCTAAAGGGGAGGGGGAAAAACAAATTAAATAAAGATTTCCTCTTAGTAACTAAGAAAAAAGCTTCAAAAATATTCACTGTGGCCAGGTGCCTTTAATCCCAGCACTTGGGAGATAGGTAGGCAGATCTTTGAGTTCAAGGTCAATCTGGTCCACACAGTGAGGTGTAGGCCTCCCATTGATACAGAGACCTTGTCTCAAAGGGAGAGATAAAAGTTGGTGTATTCCAGTCCTCGCTTGAGTCAGAGCGTACTAACCCGGCCTGTGTGTGTGCTTCCTCCCCAGCCTGCCCTACGTTCAGTACTTTGGAGGTGTCTCTGCTCTCAGTAAACAGCAGTTTCTTGCCATCAATGGATTTCCTAATAATTACTGGGGCTGGGGAGGAGAAGATGATGACATTTTTAACAGGTAATGCTCACAGTTCCTATCTCTCTGGTCTCTCAGGCTTCACTTCCAGTTTTGAGTCAGTGCTCAGTTATTCTGGGAGGATTAACACCCGGGGAGGGAGCAGCCCCCATTCTGCCCCTGCGCATAGGTCCATGCTCTTATAGGTCCTCCAAGTGCATCGCAGAGCTCTTAGAGAAATGGGCTTCTGGGGTTTTTACAACAGCTTTGGGAAATGTAAGCTAGCAGTGGATAGAGGGGCAGGTTTACTTTGACTTCCTACATGGGCTTTATTTTCTCTACCAAAGAAGCAGACCTGTGTCCTATGTAAAGGGCTGGGGAGATGACTCAGAGGGGAAACCACTTCCCTTTGCGAGCATGAGCGCTGCAGCCTCAGCAGCAGTCTGGAGGCAGATGTGCATCTGCGCGACTGGGACATGGGGACGGGGGCCCCAGATCGGAGGCTCTTCTTTTAAAGACTTTGCATCTCACTCCAGTCCCTTTTTGGTAGAGCGCAAGTTTCCTCCCACAGAATCTTTGTGCCGTATTGTTATTTTGGAAATTTTAACCACAAATAAGAAAAGACAGAGTAGGGGGCCGGAGCGATAGCTCAGCAGTTAAAAGCACATAACACTTCTGCAGAGAACCCAGATTTTGTTCCCAGCACCCTTCTCAGGTTTAGGTGTTTCACAGCTGCCTGTGACTCCAGCTCCAGAGGATCCAGGGCTTTTTTTCTAGAGTCTGAAGGCATCTGCACTCAGATACACACACACACACACACACACACACACACACGCTAATTAAAAATAAAAGACATCAGGCAGGCAGAGTAGAACACTTGGGAGTCAGAGGCAGGCGGATCTCTCTGAATTCAAGACTAGTCTGCTCTACAGAGTGAGTTCCACGGCAGCCACAGTTACATAGTGATACCCTTTCTCAAAAACAAAAAAAGAAAGAAATAGTTTAGTGAGCCTGGTCCATGCTCATTATGCCGTGACCAGTCTTACCACATCTACAGCCCCAGTCACTTTTAAAATGTGCAAACCCAGCCAGGTGGTGGTGGCGCACGCCTTTAATCCCAGTACTTGGGAGGCAGAGCAGGTGGATCTCGAGGCCAGCCTGGTCTACAAAGCAAGTTCCAAGATAGCCAGGACTGTTATACAGAGAAACCCTGTCTTGGAAATAAAAAAAAAAGCAGGTGGTAAAATCCATCTGGGAGCCAACCTGAACCCATTACCTGAATTGAGATACATTTGATGAGTTAGCAGAGGTATCTGTCAGAAGAACATCCATGCCATTCAAGGTTACCGCTGTGTTTGAACTTGCCAAAGCTCCAAGTCCTTAATAAGGACCTTGAGAAAACACTTGAGCATCGGAGTGTGCAAACTGGTTATCAAGCGTGCACATCTGAGTGTCTGTTGCATACAGAACATGGAAAGGCCCATCCAGCAAGGAAGATGCTAAGCACCTTGACAGAGGTTCAGACACACCTACATCCTCAGCACCTTCCCTGGGCAAGCCCCCTGGAGTGCTGTGGCAGTGCACAGAGCTGATAACATACCAAAGGGCTGGGGAGGGAAGAGACATTGAGGGCAGGACTAGAAAGATAGAGCAGTACATGGATGGGGTAGCTCTCCAAGAGATAAAGGCTTTATGTACCTGCTTACTGTATTCCAAGCCTGAAGATGAACCCACAGGGAAAACATTGCCAGAAACATGCAACTCATCCATCTCGGCCAGTCTGCCCCTGTCTTGGATATTTGATGCTTTGATTTGAGGTCTTAATGGGCAGACACTACAAATTGCAGAATTGGTCATTTCAGGATATTGAGAAGGAGTCTAAATTTTAACTAAAGTCTTTCTGGGCTATGTCCTGGCATGATGCTGAGGGGCTGAGCTTAGTGAACAGGTTTTAGGTCCATGGATGAGTGCACAGTCTCCCAGCTGGGCTGCTAGAGCCATGCCTTATGACGCTTTGGTGACGATTGTCCCTTCACTCTGCAGAATAGTTCATAGAGGCATGTCTATATCGCGCCCGAATGCTGTGGTCGGAAAGTGTCGCATGATACGACACTCAAGAGACAAGAAAAATGAGCCCAATCCTCAGAGGTATGTCCTGTGTATTTCCTCTTTTGGTTAATGTTAGATTTATTTGATAGTATGTATATGAGTGTTTTACCTGCACGTAAGTATGTGCACTACATGTGTGCTGGCTGCCCTTGGAGGTCAGAAGAGGTCATCTGGTCCTCTGGAACCATCGTAATGGTTTCCTCTGCAAGAGTAGCCAGTGCCATCTTTCCAGCTCCCTATTCGTTCTTGGTCATTCTTGTTTCTTTAAAGCTAGGCAGGCCTGTAAGTCAGAGGCTTTGCACAGAGCCTGGCCCTCCACTGAGGTAGAGGTATTCCATCTGTGGTAACCATCCTCAGCCAAGGGCTGTTGGGGAAGATGTCCAGATGTTGACCAGTTTTTCAAGATTTATGTTTTAACCCGTTTCCTTTGTTCCTTTTCTCCTGGTAGGTTTGACCGGATTGCGCACACAAAGGAAACTATGCGTTTTGATGGTTTGAACTCACTTACTTACCAGGTGTTGGAAATACAAAGATACCCATTATATACCAAAATCACAGTGGACATCGGGACGCCGAGATAGCATTTTGGAACAAAATAAGAGACCTGAAAATGGCCAGGGACCTCAGACCTGTGTCTCTGCCAGTCGACTGGGCTGGTCCCTCCCATTTGTATAATCCGAATGATAGTTGTCCTTGCTATCATCCAGACGTCTTTCCAGATGCCCAGGGTGAATGTTAATGTTTGCCTTGAACCTGGCTGGGCACTGGATGAAATTCTACCAGGTGTTGGTCAGTGGGAAAAAGGTCAGCCTTCAGAGGCTTCTTGGTCACAGCCCTGTATCACCTCTCCAAAGAGGCAGAGCTGTACAGAGAGCACAACTGAGTGACTGTGGCTCCCATTCCCACTGCTGAAACATGGGTAAGACTTGGCTTTAATCGGTGACATTTATACTCTATGACAGATTGGAGGCTGCTGCTGGATTCAGATTGATGTGATATTCTTGGATTTTTTTTATACAAAAATCAAATTTCAATCAGTCTCATGTCCTGTGCCTGTCCTATGTTCTCTCATTGGTGTGCAGCTTGATGCACACCAATGTGTGTGCTTTCTTAGCAAAAGAAGTTTAAAACTTGAGCCTGGAGCTTGGTGCCCTGTTAGGGTGTGGATTCCAAGGCCTTGCACTCAGAGCAGGGGCCTTGGGTACTCTCAACTCACATGGCCTGTCTTCAAATCCCTGTCTGATTTCTGAATGTAAAGTTTTGGGGGTTTTGGGGGGCTTGTTTGTTTGTTTATTTGTTTTTTAAGAAGCAGTTTGCAGTGTTTTAAAGAATAAATCGAGTTCTGATTATGCTATAGCTTGTTTTTATGTTGATCCAAATTGAAATAGCTATTGAGTGTTAAGTCGTGACACTTTATTTTTGTAGGCATGCTATGTAAACTTGAATTTCCTATATATTTTTATTGTGGTATGTTAAATGTGGGGAAGGGATTGACTATTTTTTAGGGAGAAAAATAATGTATGCTGTAGTGGTCACAAATAAGCCTCTCATTGGGCTGGCAGGCCAGGTTTTGTGAAGAGCAAAATTACCCTCAGGTCCCCTGATGAGGGCAAAGCCTACAGGTCAGCGTTATCCTGCCAGACCTCTAGGTCAGGAATTTAGGAGACTTGGCAGAACTCTCTCTCCACCTCTGGGGAGGGGAGCTCAGTTTCCTAGACCCCCTCAGGGCCCTAGGCTGCGGGCTTGAAGATCTCAGCAGTCAGGGCAGTTCCCATCCATACCATCCCTCAGAGCTTCGTGCCACACTCCCCTCCCCCCTAAAGTGACCAACTCTTACTTTGCTCCTCTTCCTTCTCCCTTTCTCTCTTTGCTTCCTTTCCTGAAATTTCCTGTGGCACTCAGGGTCAAACTTGATTCTCCAGCACAATTGTGCCTTTTAATTAGAGGTCTAGAAAGTTCACCAGAACCCACACCCCGTTCTTCCTTGAGAATCCTGGTGCCTATAGAGCCCCTCATGACCACTCAGGGTTTTCGCAGGTGCTTCCCCCACTGCTCAGTCTAACCCACAGGGGTCCCTCACAAACTCACCCATGCTGGGGTGCAGTGCCTGGGGTCACCGAGATCACTGGAGGCACTCAGACCACCAGGATGAGAGGGTTTGTAAAATACAGCCTGGGTCGAGAGCCCAAACTTAGCAGTCTAATCCCAGAGCTCAGCCTTTTCATGGGAGCAGCCTGGACTCCAGCGAGTGTGGATGATGGCTGGAGGAATGGTCCTGGTCCTACCTGTGCCTTTATGGCTTTGAACGTCGCAGTGTCTAACTTGCTGCTTTTTCCAGACACTTTATTTTTAGTGTGTGGGCTAGAAACGATTATTTCCCAACCAAAGCAGGCAGGCTGTGCAAGGTCCATGCTCTCTCGATTCCACGTGCCCCTAGAAGGCCATTAAAACCGAGACTGCCTGCACCGAGAGTTTTGTTTTTCTGTCCCCAGATCCTGACTTTTTCAAAGTGCCTTAGAAGGGAGACAGATGCTGAGCGCTGCCGTCTGTGTCACCTCCTGTATCCCTAAAGCAGAACTGCCGTTACTCTGTTTTGTTCATGTGGTCCTCAGAGCCGAGGGAAATCCTTCCGCCTGCTCCTCCGCCTTCCAGCTTTCTCTGGGAACCTCAGGCCCAGGGCACAGTGAAGATACTGTCACCTGGCCCAGGAGAGGCTGTTGTCTGCGTCCTCACTGGGGACTGGAGGATTGAGGAGTCAGTGAACGTTCCCTTTACCTGGGAGTTTGGACCCCAGTGTTACATACCGTGCCTTTCTCTGTCTGTATTTTTGCTGGTGACCTGTGTAAAGTGGCCTTTGGGAAAGATCGGTGGCACAGGAAGGCAGGAAATGCCGTGCTGGCCTTCAACCTGGTAGGGTCTGCACTGACCACTGGGCTCTCTAGATACTTGTGATGCCGTGTATGTATTGCGATATCCTATGTATGCAAGTGTGTGTATTTACCTTTGGGGCTGGGCGGAGGTGGGGGCGCTGTCTCTCTGACTTTGATGTTCAGAACAGGCAACTGTATTTTTTTGCCTTTGAAATGCAGTAATATAACACAAATAAATGACCCTATCTTTGTAACTGTGGTTTTTCTTCTAATTTAAGGGGTTTGGGTAGCTGGGGAAGGAGGCAGCAGCAGGCTACACCTGCCTCCCAGAAGTCACAGTTTTCCTCATCCACCCTTTGTTTTCCTGAAAGTGGGAACCGTACCACGCGGAGACTCTTTCAGTCTTCAAGGAGCTATGTTTAAGCCGATGACCAGTACCTCACAGGTACTCGCTACATGGTATCTGTTCCCAGTTCAAATAAAATTGTCCCTAGCAGTTTCCTGGCCACAGTCTGCTAGTCTCAACAAATGTCAGCTTGGTTAAGGATGGATCAGAGAGGCATTTGTGCAAGGTAAGTCACATGCTGTTATCCCAAAGAGGGTTTCTTGCCAGCCCAGAGAGTTTAGCCAGTGGATCTAAACTAGTTATTAGAATTGGAGGATTAGAACCTAAGGGCCACCAGTCCTCAATAGGCCAATTAAACATAGTAAAAAGCAGGAAATGGAGATTTATTCACTGTGGGTACTTGTGCTCCTGTGCCCCTCCCCCAAGTCCTTAGCATCCTAACATAGGTTTAGGTTTGAATAGAGGGCAGGAGATGCGTGCCTGTCACCATTGCTCCAATGTAGGAAATCTCTTTCCAGGTGACAAATTTCCTTTTTGCCTGACAAGTGAGCCTTTTCTTCCCAGCATGAGATTCCTGAGGAAATCCTGGGTCCCTACAGGGTGCAGGGTTTGTCATAGTCACTATGGTGTGATCTCTAAGGGAAGGGGCAGAAGTGTCTTCCCACTTTCACTTAAGATTTGATTTTATTTTGGATTGTGGTAATGTGTGTGGATACACGCACATGCATGCAGGTGTCTGGGGAGGCCAGAAGAGGGCGTCGTATCCCCTTGAGCTTGAGTTAGAAGTGGTTGTGAGCAGCCGGAAGTGGTTGCTGGGAACCAAATTTGGGTCCTCTGCCAGACAGTATGTGCTCTTAACCACTGAGCCATCTTTTAGAACATCTTCGTTGCCCCAGGACTATCAGAAAAGCATCTTCGTTGTTACCAGCGTCCCAGGTGTGTCCTCTCATGTCGTGTGTCAGGCATGACAGTCTCTCACAGGCTGACTGACTAGACTTGAAACAGGCCAAAGGTAGCCAGTGCACAGGAGAGGTGGCTCTGCCTGTCCTACAAGAATGAAGCAAGGACCGGCGGTGGTGGTGCACGCCTTTAATCCCAGCACTCGGGAGGCAGAGACAGACGGATCTCTGTGAGTTTGAGGGCCAGCCTGGTCTACAAGAGCTAGTTCCAGGACAGGAACCAAAAGCTACGGAGAAACCCTGTCTCGAAAATTCAAAAAAAAAAAAAAAAAAAGAACGAAGCAAGGGAAATGAGCTTCGGCTAGCCTCCCCAAGGCCCTTGGGTTAGCTATACTGCTGGAGGAATCTGCAGTGGTTTCTGGCCTGAGCATCCATAGGGAATATTCAGAGGTGACCTTCAAACACCATGTACTTTGGCCTTTGGACAGTGCTCTTATGGGGCCTGACGGAAAAACAATGTATTTACCTTCCCACACGTCATGTCTCTCGGAATGTCCCATCTGACACCAGGTGTATGGACTGTCCCTCCCAACAGGCCTGTCCAGTAGGATACTCTCCAGTGTAATTCACTCTGTTATCCACCTGGAGTCAGAATCTCATACCACACAAGATTGCCCTGGCTCCAACACCAATAGCTAACAGGTTGGGACCTGTACTCCTGACCAGTTGGCTGATCCAGATTCCCAGGATCTTTACTGCAGGGTCAACTAATGTGCCAGGATGAGTCACAGAACTCGGGGAAACACACGTTTACGGTTGATTGTAAGATGGGAGTTCCACCCAGGCCTTACTCCTAGGAAGTTAGAGCTGACGCAGAAGGATCACAAAATTTCTGGGCCTGCCTGAGCAGACCAGTGAGGCGCTGTCTCAAAAACACGGAAAGGAGGCTGCTGGAATCGTGCCTTGTGTGGGGGAGACTCTGGGTTCAATCATAGTGAATATGAGTGGTGATAAAGGGTGTTGGGTCTGGGAAGTGGCTCCATGGACCAGAGGGCTTTCTGCTCAAACATAAAAACCTGACTTGAAACCCCAGAATCCATGTAAAAAGCCAGGCATGGCTGTAACCTCAGGTATGGAGAGAACAAACCCAGTGTCCTCCTGAGCTTCTCGCACATGCCTGCACATACCTGACACACACCACACACAGCGTCAGGCCTGTGGGAAGGAGAGGGGAACCCCACACTTTCTCTGAGTGCACCCCCAAGACATCTCCCTGTGTTATCTATCCAGAGCCTCACCCAAACACTGAACTTCTGGGAAGTTCAGAAGGCTCCATCTTGTGAACCGTTGGTGATCTGCCAAACCTTTAGCCTGGTGTGACTGGGCTGGGGAGGCTGCAAGTTCTTAGCTTCTCCTCATGATTTTTGTCTTCCTAATGGCAGTTTCCATCCAGAGTCCACCAGAAGTCACCTTCTGGAACAAAGGACATGCCTGTCCTGAAGCTGAGCCCAAGGAATGTGTGCTGGGGCAGAGCTAAGTGTGAGATCCAAAGATTGTAGCACCGCTGTGGCTAAGAAAGGTAGGAGAGTCTGAAGGACCCTCTGGAAACCAGAGCAGAGACCAAGTGTGTGTCCCATCAGCCACAGCCACACAAACAGAATGAGTAGGTGTGGTGGCTCATATATGCAATCTCAGCACTCAGAAGGCTGAGATAGAATCTCTGTGAGTTTGAGACCAACGTGGACTACACAGTGAGATCCTGTGTGGAGAGAGAAAGGAAATGAGATCTGGCTGAGCCAGTCCTGCCAAGCAAGCTTCATTTCCTCCTTTGAGCATGTCCCCCGCAGGGAATGTAGCTGCTGCATTCCCTGCACATGAGCCATTCAGAGGCAGGGGCATCTTGTGGGTATGGTGTTACAGGGTGAACGTCACTAGATCGAAATTCAGAGGTGCTTGGGCAGAAGCATCACACTTGAGGACATGTGCACATCACCACGACACACAGCATGGGGACTGGAGGTGAAGAGCAGAGGCTGTCACCGTCCTCACAGAAGGACAGAGGCTGTCACCGTCCTCACAGAAGGACAGACGCTGTCACCGTCCTCACAGAAGGACAGAAGCTGTCACCGTCCTCACAGAAGGACAGACGCTGTCACCGTCCTCACAGAAGGACAGAGGCTGTCACCGTCCTCACAGAAGGACAGACGCTGTCACCGTCCTCACAGAAGGACAGAAGCTGTCACCGTCCTCACAGAAGGACAGACGCTGTCACCGTCCTCACAGAAGGACAGAAGCTGTCACCGTCCTCACAGAAGGACAGAAGCTGTCACCGTCCTCACAGAAGGACAGACGCTGTCACCGTCCTCACAGAAGGACAGAGGCTGTCACCGTCCTCACAGAAGGACAGAAGCTGTCACCGTCCTCACAGAAGGACAGAGGCTGTCACCGTCCTCACAGAAGGGCAGAGGCTGTCACCGTCCTCACAGAAGGGCAGAGGCTGTCACCGTCCTCACAGAAGGACAGACGCTGTCACCGTCCTCACAGAAGGACAGACGCTGTCACCGTCCTCACAGAAGGGCAGAGGCTGTCACCGTCCTCACAGAAGGACAGAGGCTGTCACCGTCCTCACAGAAGGACAGAGGCTGTCACCGTCCTCACAGAAGGGCAGACGCTGTCTGTCTGTCACCGTCCTCACAGAAGGACAGAGGCTGTCACCGTCCTCACAGAAGAGCAGACGCTGTCACCGTCCTCACAGAAGGACAGAAGCTGTCACCGTCCTCACAGAAGGACAGACGCTGTCACCGTCCTCACAGAAGGACAGACGCTGTCACCGTCCTCACAGAAGAGCAGACGCTGTCACCGTCCTCACAGAAGGACAGAAGCTGTCACCGTCCTCACAGAAGGACAGACGCTGTCACCGTCCTCACAGAAGGACAGAGGCTGTCACCGTCCTCACAGAAGAGCAGACGCTGTCACCGTCCTCACAGAAGGACAGACGGTGTCACCGTCCTCACAGAAGGACAGACGCTGTCACCGTCCTCACAGAAGAGCAGACGCTGTCACCGTCCTCACAGAAGGGCAGAGGCTGTCACCGTCCTCACAGAAGGACAGAGGCTGTCACCGTCCTCACAGAAGGACAGAAGCTGTCACCGTCCTCACAGAAGGACAGAAGCTGTCACCGTCCTCACAGAAGGACAGAAGCTGTCACCGTCCTCACAGAAGGACAGAGGCTGTCACCGTCCTCACAGAAGGGCAGAGGCTGTCACCGTCCTCACAGAAGGACAGAAGCTGTCACCGTCCTCACAGAAGGACAGAAGCTGTCACCGTCCTCACAGAAGGACAGAAGCTGTCACCGTCCTCACAGAAGGACAGAAGCTGTCACCGTCCTCACAGAAGGACAGAAGCTGTCACCGTCCTCACAGAAGGACAGAAGCTGTCACCGTCCTCACAGAAGGACAGAGGCTGTCACCGTCCTCACAGAAGGGCAGAGGCTGTCACCGTCCTCACAGAAGGACAGACGCTGTCACCGTCCTCACAGAAGGACAGACGCTGTCACCGTCCTCACAGAAGGACAGACGCTGTCACCGTCCTCACAGAAGGACAGACGCTGTCACCGTCCTCACAGAAGGACAGACGCTGTCACCGTCCTCACAGAAGGACAGACGCTGTCACCGTCCTCACAGAAGAGCAGAGGCTGTCACCGTCCTCACAGAAGAGCAGAGGCTGTCACCGTCCTCACAGAAGAGCAGAGGCTGTCACCGTCCTCACAGAAGGACAGACGCTGTCACCGTCCTCACAGAAGGACAGAAGCTGTCACCGTCCTCACAGAAGGACAGAAGCTGTCACCGTCCTCACAGAAGGACAGAAGCTGTCACCGTCCTCACAGAAGGACAGAAGCTGTCACCGTCCTCACAGAAGGACAGAAGCTGTCACCGTCCTCACAGAAGGACAGACGCTGTCACCGTCCTCACAGAAGGACAGACGCTGTCACCGTCCTCACAGAAGGGCAGAGGCTGTCACCGTCCTCACAGAAGGGCAGAGGCTGTCACCGTCCTCACAGAAGGACAGACGCTGTCACCGTCCTCACAGAAGGACAGACGCTGTCACCGTCCTCACAGAAGGACAGACGCTGTCACCGTCCTCACAGAAGGACAGACGCTGTCACCGTCCTCACAGAAGGACAGACGCTGTCACCGTCCTCACAGAAGGACAGACGCTGTCACCGTCCTCACAGAAGAGCAGAGGCTGTCACCGTCCTCACAGAAGAGCAGAGGCTGTCACCGTCCTCACAGAAGAGCAGAGGCTGTCACCGTCCTCACAGAAGGACAGACGCTGTCACCGTCCTCACAGAAGGACAGACGCTGTCACCGTCCTCACAGAAGAGCAGAGGCTGTCACCGTCCTCACAGAAGAGCAGAGGCTGTCACCGTCCTCACAGAAGAGCAGAGGCTGTCACCGTCCTCACAGAAGGACAGACGCTGTCACCGTCCTCACAGAAGGACAGACGCTGTCACCGTCCTCACAGAAGGACAGAAGCTGTCACCGTCCTCACAGAAGGACAGAGGCTGTCACCGTCCTCACAGAAGGACAGAGGCTGTCACCGTCCTCACAGAAGGACAGAGGCTGTCTGTCTGTCACCGTCCTCACAGAAGGGCAGAGGCTGTCTGTCTGTCACCGTCCTCACAGAAGGGCAGAGGCTGTCTGTCTGTCACCGTCCTCACAGAAGGGCAGAGGCTGTCTGTCCGTCACAGTCCTCACAGAAGGGCAGAGACTGTCACCGTCCTCACAGAAGGGCAGAGGCTGTCTGTCTGTCACTGTCCTCACAGAAGGGCAGAGGCTGTCTGTCTGTCACCGTCCTCACAGAAGGGCAGAGGCTGTCTGTCTGTTACAGTCCACAGAGGTAGATGGGAAGACAGAGACCACACAAATGATGGTCCTTACTACTGTACTGGCTTCCTCTGCCCTCACCCTCACTGTGTGGCTCTGGGCAAATCAATGTCCCTTTCTAGCCCCCTATTAGCTCTTGATTTTTTACTTTTTATTATTATTATTTTGGTTTTTAAAAACAGGGTTTCTCTGTGTAGCTCTGTCTGACCTGAACTCATTCTGTAGACCAGGCTGGTCTCGGTCTCGGTGATCAGTCTGTCTCTGCCTCTGTCTCTGCTGGGGTTAAAGGCACACACACACACACACACACACACACACACACACACACACACACACCACTTTGCTCTTGGTTTTTTATGATCTACCCTCAGAGCCCACCCTTGGTCTTCTGCCTAGTTCTGTCCTCCTGATAGACAGAGAACCTTCCAGTTCACTGGTCTAACCCTTTCTGTGATCTGGAGAAATTCACTGTAGCTCTGGTCTTCATTTGTGAAAACAGCAGGACCAACCCTGCCCTCCACCCAGCTCCACCACTGAGGAAAGGTCAGGACAGGCTTGGGGGTCCCCTTCCCTTTGCTCTGTGCTGACTGCCGCACCCCCACCCCCAAACGCTCCTCTCTGTTCTTCCTTTCATCCAGTCACCTTTTCTGTTGTCAAGTCAGGCACGTTGACCCTCCCCTCCTAAACTCAGCAGGCTGTAAAGGGACCCTAGGAAGAGGGGAGGGGGGCGGAAGGAGTGGGGGAGGGCTTTTCTCTCTTCAGCTCCCTGGAGAAGGTGCTATAGGAACCACCTCCACCTCAGGGCCATTTCAACTGGGTCATCCACCTTGCTGAGAAGACTCAGCAGAAATGCAGGTGAAAAAGCAAAAACAAATTACTTAGGCTGTAGCCAGGTTTGCTGACCCAGGATTGTAATTCCAACAGTTGAAAGACTCAGGCAGGAGAGTTCAGAATTTGAGGCCAGTGTTGGCTACAGAGAGATCAAGGAGCGAGAAAGGGGGAGAGGAAGGAGGACATCAGGGGCCAGCCTCCCAGCTACAGTCACGGAGTTAGAAGGAAAGAAAGGTATATAGAATAGAGAAAGATAAAAGGCAAAAGGTGTCCTAACAAAGGTAGACAAGATAATTTAAATTTAAAAAATCTGGCTAGAAACAAGCCGTCAGTCATTAAAAAAGAAAAAAAAGACTGAACTTCCGTGTGATTTATTAGGGAGCTGGGTAGCAGGGCCCCAAAAGAGAAAAGGGTAAAAATAACCAACTACATAACATCTTCTAGCCTCCTAGGGGACCTGCACATATGGCAATCTCTCTCTCTCTCTCTCTCTCTCTCTCTCTCTCTCTCTCTCTCTCTCTCTCTCTCACACACACACACACACACACACACACAAATAATAATAATAAATCTTTTTTTTTTTTTTGGTTTTTCAAGACAGGGTTTCTCTGTAGCTTTGGAGCCTGTCCTGGAACTAGCTCTTGTAGACCAGGCTGGCCTCAAACTCACAGAGATCCGCCTGCCTCTGCCTCCTGAGTGCTGGGATTAAAGGCGTGTGCCACCACCGCCCAGCTTAATAAATCTTTTTTTTAGTGGCATGTTTGTTAAAGGTATTTCACAAATTGTGTGTGTGCGCATGTCCCAGGTGTGCTAGCCCCTGTGTGTACCTACAGAGGCCAGGGGCGGTCACTGGGAATCCTTCTCTATTGTTTTCCGTCTCATTTTTGAGATGTGATCTTCCCACTGAACTTCTCTCTGCCCTTCCAGCTAGTCCGGCTGGTCAGTGAGCCCCGAGGATGCACGGGCTTCACCTTCTCGGTACCATGTTTGTAAGAGCACATCTGGCTCTCACGTGCATGCTGGGGATCTGAACCCAGGTCAAGGGGGTTACAGAGTATCCGCAGCATCCACCAGGAGGTTAGAAAGAGAGGCAGGCTGGCCACACAGGGTCTGCCACCTGAGGACTGACAAATGCTAGGGGCTTAGCTTGGTTTCTAAATCCAGTTTGACACTCTGCTCCAGAGGACTGGCTTCCCTGTTGCTACTTTTTCTGAGACAAACAGCCTTCCTCCCTAGGGAGGCTAGATCGTGCGAGGTCCTGCCGTCTGTATAAGCATCCCTTAGTCAGGAGGGAATTGGGTGCGAAAAGTGAAACCAGGACTCAGGCAGAGCACAGGACCAGAAAACATGGAGAATGGAAGGGTGCCCACCGGTTTTCATTTAGTGTTGGCAGAAACTAGGGTGGAAATGGTTTTAAAAGGAAGAAGTGGCATTTGAGGGCTGGGCTGTGCCCAGGGGTGAAAACAGGGAACATCACCTAGACAGGTTCTGTCTAGATAGAAACAAGGTTCCCTGGTGTTAGGACGTGGCGTTCTGGGTTACTGGAGTTTGGAGGGCAGATGAGATGCCCTCTTGAGAGGTAGGATCATGACTTGGTATTGGTGACAGTGGTGCTGACAGACTAGGAGTGAGACAGACAGACTTCCCACAGGAAGAGGGGTTGTGGCTAGGTAATGAAGGAGACACACTTCCAAGATCGTCAGCTTCTTCTTCAACCCCCTGATCTGAGACAGAAGCCTGGCTGCTGAAAATGAAGGCCTCGTGGGCTTCTGTCTCCACCAGCAGCCTCCTGCTGATGGACTGGCTCAACAAGTCCCAGGCTGGATCAGGACATGTTACACACGTTGTGGGCCAATCTACCATCCTGACTTTCTTCAAATGACCAGCCCTAAAGTAGTAGAGGAAAACTCCAGAGACTTCAAGGGTCAGAGGCCCTAGCCCTAGAGAAGAGACTGGCCTTTTCCGGCTTCCTAAGTACCCCTTGCTTTGCAGAGGGCCTTTTTCTCCTAGTGCCAGCTCTGTGCGCGCGCGCGCGTGTGTGTGTGTGTGTGTGTGTGTGTGTTTCCTTGCCCGCAGGGAATGCCTTGCTTCAACTGTTGATACTGTTACAGTGTTCGTGATTTCTCCGCTGTTGCGCCAAGAATTCTCCTGCCTTTTAATTGTTTAATTGGCAGTGGATATGAGCCCAATGAAGCCTCTAAGACGACATCAGTACCACATGGGGACAGTTTTTCTGGGGGTGGCTCATGGAGACAAATCTTCAAATCAGCTCTATGCTCTGACCCCACAGTTCTGGATCTGGGAATTTAGTTGAAGAAACTTAACTACTCCATCCCACAAGAAGTATCTCTCCATGCTGTTAGCCCTGGAAAATGAGAAGACGCCACCAAAAGGAGCTGTGCTAAGGAAAATGAAGTACATTATACTGCAGTATAGAGAATAAGGGGGACCTACAGTCATTTGTTAGAAAGAGGTCGAAGGGAAAGCAGAGTATTTCCATATATGACAGGGAGTTGTGTCAAATTCTGTCCCTGTAGTGCGGATATTATGGTGTCGTTGCTGGTGGGAACAGGAACATAAGCAGTGTTTTGAGGATACGTTTCCCTTCTCTTTATGGACGAGGGCCAGGCTCTTGTTCTGGTACCCCAGGGATACCTTGCTCTTGTGTTCTAGGTCCTGCCCCATTGAGAGAACAAGTTGAAAGCCGAGGGTGTGAAGTCCCAGGTTCTTAGTGGCAAACACCACAAGAAAAAGAAAGAGTGAGAGTGGGGGACAGACAGACAGAGTTGGGGGACATGGACAGACTGGGGGGTAGGAGGGCCGCTCCCTGGAAAGCGACAAGTCTTACAACACCTGGAAGGAGAGAAAAACTGTCCTTCCACGGGTGTGTATGTGGTAGAAGCCTGAGTTCACATGTGGTAAGATGTGGCCTCATGTGGAATCCCTGAGGACTAGGTTAGAAAGACTTCTGGAAGTTTCTTGCTACTCTTCTGAGGGCATCAGAACCCTCAGGCCTGCTGCACTTGTGTGATAAAAAGGTTAAAGACAGAAACACTGGGAAGGGAACATTAAGCCCTGGGTCAGGGCGGATGGCAGCCCGGGAGAAAGTGAGCAGATCCCCTTGCCAGCAGAGCTTTGGCCCTGGAATCCAGGAACCCTGGACTCTGCCCAGGCAGACCCCACATCTGGATTTTGATATGGACTTGAGCCCCGGAGCTATGGGAGGTTCATTTCCGGGCCAGATGTAAATACAGACCATTTGGCCTGTGCTCCTGGATTCAGTCCCTGCTTCAGAGGCATATGCCAAGACGTGACTAACTAAAGGGCATGCCTTTATCTTTGAATTCTGTGCCGTATGGTGCAAGGGTTGTAGACCCGGCCTTGCTGAACTCCGCTTAGTTCCAGTCAGCTGGAGCTTCCTGCATCAAGAGCCTCAGACAGGGAAATGTTAGAAATTTCCAGTCAATCAGAGTTAGGCTTAACTTTGGTCTCCTTTGATGAGAGCAGCCAGCAGCAACACCTTCTTAGTTCCCAACTCCACATAAGCCAATCCTAGAGGGAGGTTGGGGGGGGCATGCCTGGGCCCTCTGCCTCTTGAAGCTCACTGTGACCAGCAACACCAGTCTCTGGCTCTGCCATCCTCCTGGACTGCCCTTGCCTTGGGGCAGCACTGGTGGCCCAGGAGGGCTCAGTGTAGCATCCCCCACAAGGCTGCAGGGACCCAAAGAGTCAGGTGGTATCTCTCCACCTCTCCCTTCTCTTTAAGCCTCTCGCTGCCTCCACCACACACCCTCTCCCCAAAAGGAGGATAGCCACCACTCTCCTCCCTAAACTCCTGCCTGTTCCCAGCCGAAGGCAATTTTGAGGGTTTCTGTTTTGTTTTCAGAAAGTCAAGGAACCGTGGTTTATTTTCATGAGTCACGAGCGGGCTGATGGGGGTTAAGTGCATCAACTCCAGACCGCGTTGATTCAGATTCCACGTGCCTTGCTCTGGGTAGATATTTACCCAGCCACAATGAGACAATGGAACGGATGCCGGAGGGGCCGCGGAGAAGAGAAACCTCCCCCATGACCAATATGTCTGCTGGGTCAGCCGTCCCAGACACCAGCCTGGGCCATTCTTCGCTCTGGATCTGGTGCTGAGATTGTGTCCTTCTTAGTCCCTGGCTTGGCAGTTGGGATTGTGGCTGGCGGAGTTCAACCCCGCTTGCTTCATGTGTCTGGGCGCTCTCCCTATTTTGTGCCTACTCTATAGCACACATTCACAACCTTCCTGAGTTCCAGGGCTCTTCCTCATGGGAACAAGGATTGCCAAGACTTTTTGGCTCCGTTCTATCGCTGAGGTCATGGCATATGCTAGCCCACTGATGGGATGCCTCGTTTTGTAAGGTGTAGGCCATAAAGGAAGCAGAGGAAGTCTGGACTGGGCAGTGAGGTGGTGAGGGATCTCCTAGCGGCAAGGGCTTGTAATTCTGAGAAAACTCATGGGAGGACTCTGGCTTCACTCCACTGAGCTCTCTAACAGGCCTAAGGTTGTGAGGCCTAAAACAGGACTCCATCCTCCTGTAAGACCTCAAGGTCAGAAACAAAGGCCTACTGTGTCAATTCTGGAAGCCAGAGAAGAGAGTGAGGAAGATGGGACAGCTTGCGACAGTTCCAAGGGACCCCTAAGGGCATGGCTCAGAGACCTCCTGGAAGAAGACCTTTATGTAACTCTCGCTGGAAAGCTGGCTCTCCTGTTTTTACTCTGCCTCACCCCAAGGACTGAAGCTGCTGACTCAAAAAGTTTGGCTTACAAATGAGACACCAAACATGTCCTGAGGGCGCCTGGTGATCTAGCTCCTGCTTTCTCCCAAATGGAGCTCGTAGTGCAGGAAACCCTAACTCAAACAAGCAAGGGGCTGGAGAGGTGGCTCAGCAGCTGAGAACATGTGTTTCTCTTGTGGATGGCCTAGATTTGATTCTCAGCCCCACATGGTCATTCACAACCATTTGCAGTTTTATTTTATATTACAATTTATTTTATTTTATATTACAATTGTGCATTGTCAGAGTATAAAGACCATGGGCTTCAGAGACCACCACATATACATGCAAAGACCTGGCTTACCACAAAGCTACCATGGGACTTTGGGAAATGACTTTTTGCCGCTCTATCCAACTGTCCCAGTTGATGTATTAAAAAAGCTGTCATCTTTTCTCCACCGTTCTGTTGTGCCACCTTCATCGTGAAACGATGGTCCATATGTCACGGAGCTGCTTCCAGTTTGTTCTCTGCGGTCCTTATGCCAGCGTCACATAAACTAATGAAGTGTTTCTTCTCCTCTTTCCAGAACCTTCTGCATCGACTTGTGTGTATGTGCATGTACAGATGTAGGCTACCATGCCAGCCTATGTTAATTCTTTGAGGTTTTTGTTTTGTTTTGTTTCTTGTTTTTCGAGATAGAGGTTCACTGTGTGATAGCCCTGGCTGCCCTGGAACTAGTTCTGTAGACCAGGTTGGCCGCAAACTCACAGAGATCTGCCTGCCTCTGCCTCCAGAGTGCTGGGATGAAAGGCGTGAAGGGTTTTTTTGGTTTGTTTTATTTTTCTGTTGTTGTTTTCTGTTTTTTATTTTCTAAATTGTTTCTTTGTTCTCCTAGACAGTTTTGCTTCTACTTCCATGTCATATATAAATGATTGTATTTGTCTATATAATATTTAGGGACCACAAATGAGAAAAATTATATGGCATTTGTCTTTCTGAAACTGGTTTAATTTTTTTTGGTGTTTTTTTTTCATTTTTTTGAGACAGGGTTCCTCTGTAGCTTTGGAGCCTGTCCTGGAACTAGGTCTTGTAGACCAGGCTGGCCTCAAACTCCCAGAGATCCGCCTGCCTCTGCCTCTCGAGTACTGGGATTGAAGGCTTGTACCACCACCGCCTGGTGAAACTGGTTTAATTTGCTAACTCTCTTGTTGTAGCCTCTCTCCTTTAAAGGACATGACTGCATTCTTCATCATGGCTGAAAACTATTCGTGTGTGTGTGTGTGTGTGTGTGTGTGTGTGTGTGAGAGAGAGAGAGAGAGAGAGAGAGAGAGAGAGAGAGAGAGAGAGAGAGAGAGATTATCCATTTTTTTCTGATGGGATACTTAGTTGGTCCATACCTTAGTTTCCATGAGCAGTACCACATAAACACTGGGTACAAGTTCTCTGTGATGTGTTCATTGGGTGTGTTCTTTAGGTATCCAGGAGTGGTATAGCTAGGCATGCAATAGTGGGGCTATTTTTAGGCTTTGGTTTTTAACTTTTTATTTCCTCAAGATTTATTCTTTTTTTTTCTTTCCCTTCTTGAATGGATATGAGTGCTTTGACTTCAAGTGTATGTGCAATGACTGTAGAGGCCCAAAGAAGGCATCAGAGCCCCTGAAACTGGAATTACAGATGGCTGGGAGCTGCCATATAGGTTCCGGGAACTGAACCTGGGTCCTCTGCTTAGCCACCTCTCTAGCTCTGTTTTCAGTCTTTTCTTATTTGTGCTTTCTGTTGTTGTTTGATTGAGACAGGGTCTCTTGTAGCCAAGATTGGTCTTGAACTTCCTATGTAGCCAAGGATAACCTTAAACGACTCATCTTCCTATTTCTAACTCTCAGAGTGCTGGAATTATAGGTATATGACACCATGCCTAGTTTTCTCCTTTTAGTTTTTTTGAGAAACTTCCATACAGATTTCCAGGGGCTGAACTGGTGTGTGTAACAGGGCTCCAAACCTTAGCACAATTGACTCCATGATGGAAATGCCATTCAGGTTGTATAACTCAGTACATAGACAGCACCGCCTTCCAAAAGGCCCAATCCATCAAAGTCCATAGTTCTGGGAAAGTCTCTAAATGTACTAAACTGCTTTTTTGGCTTCTGTAGTTCTGCTTCTGGCTAACTGTTCCCGTTAACTGAAGTATGTCAATCCGGGTCATGGTTTTTGTGCTTAAAAGTTCACCCTGAGAAAGGCTTGGGCTACACTGGGATCCCAAACACCCCATGAAGTTGCCAGCTGGCTAATAGAGACTTTCTATTGACTTAAACCCATGTCTGAGCAGTCTTCTCTATGAATGCCCACAAGTCCCCCCCCCCACCAGCTGTGTGTAAGGGGTTCCCGCATCCTCAGCAACACTGCTTGCTGTTTTTTCAGTGACTGCTGTTCTGACTAGGATGAGAGAAAATCTCAACGGTTTTAATTTGCATTTCTCTGTCAGGTTGAAGGACTTGATTCTTATTCAGAAAGTTCGTGACTGTGTCTGTAACTTCTTTTCCCTGCCCCCCTCTCTGTTATCCCCTCCCCCCGCAGAGTTTCGGGTTCTACTTTAAGGTTGTTTTGTAAGTGAACTATTGCTGCAATTTTAGTTAATCTGAGATATGAGCTTTTGAACTCAATCAGTTCCTGGACTGACTCAGTGAAACTTAGTGGCTAAACTTTGCCCCTAATTTGTTCAGGCTTATAGACCATTTGAACGGCATCTTTTGATGGCCATCCATTCATTAACCCATTTGATTAGAGTGTTTGATTTTTTTTTGTTTAGTTTTGGAGTTCTTTACATGTTCTAGGTATGAATCCTCTCTCAGATGTCCAGCTAGCAATGATTTCCTCCTGACTAAATCTTGTCCCTGATGGTTTGGGGTTTCAAAGTTCATAAAACAGATTCCACCCTAAGAGCACTGGCTTTCCCTTTCCATCCCCTCCCCATCAGTCATTCCCACAATACTTCAACCCATGGCCTGGATGGACAAACTGACATTTATGACTTTGTATGTAGAAAAAGCAGGGTCTTGTCCCCCTCTAATTTCAAGAGTTAACACCTTTAGGACAGAATGACCTCCCTGTGTCCACGCTCTAAAAAAGGCTTCTCATTCAGTTTCCATCTCTAAATAGTGCCAGTACACCCGTAATCCCAGCTCTTGGGATGTGGAGGCAGGGGGATCAGGAATTCAAGGCCATTCTCAGCCATAGAGCCAGCTCCAGGCCAGCCAGGGCTACATCAATAGTGAGATCCTGTCTTGAGAAACAAAACAAAACAAAACACCAAACGACAGCATGGTGACTCAGAAACTAACAGCCTTTTTTTTTTTTTTTTGAGCCGGGCTCTCTATGTAAACCAGGTTGGACTGTAACTCTGCCTGCCTCTGCCACCCCACTGCTGGAATTAAAGTGGTGTGCCGCCACGCCTGACTTAGTCTCTTATGGGGAACAACATTATAGTCAGGCAGGGGACACCTTTGCTGATAGGTTTCAGGCAGTGACAGTTTTCAAGCAATAGGTCCCCGTCCTCGTTTATGGTGCCATTTAATTATTTTGAAAAGATAAAATATTCTGGACTTAGAACCAAATCATTCATTGTTTCTATTATCTCGCCATTCCTCCAGTCAGACGCCAAATTTTAACCAAAATGTTCCTATTCCATCTCCCTTCCTTTCCCCTCTATCCTTCCCACCCCCCAAATAATATACCAATAGCCCCAGATCACATATGTTAACGGGGGCAGTAAAGGCAGGCAGGGTGGCTCACACCTTTAATGCCAGCACTCCGGAGCAGAGGCAGTCAGATCTGTGTGAGCCAGTGCCAGCCTGTTCTACCTAGCGAGTTTTGAGCCAGCCAGGGCTTACACAGTAAAACCTTGTCAAAAACAAACAAACAAACAAACAAACAAACAAATAAATAAATAGGTAATGGCATTGGGAAGAGAACTGGGGGTCACTGGACATGTTCTTTGAAGAGTATGGTTTCCCACACGCCCCATTCTGCAAGTTTAGTCCTTCACAGCAGGCCCTTTTCTTAGCTGTAAGTGCACCATGGGCTGTTTTGAAACCTTGTTTCCCTTGTAGGTGTAAGCTACACAGCTTTGGACATCTTGAAGGCATTTGGGCAGCTGGACAGAAGCTATCTGGGTCTCTCCTCTCCTCCCGCCCCTCGCCTCTGTGCATTACTTTCTCTTCAGTACTGGAGATTGAACCTAGCGCCTTGCTCACCCCAAGCCTACCTTCTACCACTAGGCCATACTCCCCCTTTTCCACTTTTTTTTTTTGAGACAGGGTCTTTCTCAGTTCCCAGGTTGGCCTTGAACTCACTCTGTAACTCAGGTGGTCCTTGATCTCCTTGCCTCAGCCTCCCAAGTGGCTGGTGCCCCCCCACATCTGGCTATGCGGTCTTGCAGTGAACATATGCTCAAGCTCCCTTTATGGCGCCAAGACAAACAGAGCCCCTTTCCCACTTGGGAGGCACAGTCAGAGGACAGGGCTGGTACTCCACAGGGGTGGGACTGCCACGTCAACTTTTCCACGTAGAAGGATGGTCCCCTGTGGGCACCTGATGCCTTAGCAGCAACCAGGTGGGTCTTCCGGGGACTTGCCTACTTTGACGGGAGAACGGGTTCTCTGGAACCTATTCCTCCCATAACTGGCTCTATCTGCAAGCCCACGGCAAAGGCTCCCGGTTTCTGGGTACTTTCTTCTTTTCTTTGCTCTCCCCTTCCTTGTTTTCTGAGCCAGGACGGGCTTGACTCTTGCCGCCCTTTGATCCAGCTGTCTCTGCTTCATGTACTGCTTGCTGACTTTGACTTGGAAGTTCAGCTGTGACGCCAGGCAATCCCAGTTCTTCTCTGGCTCCCATGTGTTGTCCTTATTTTAGAAGGAACCTCCACCCTTCCATTTATGACTCAAGGACGACTATCCACCGCCAATTCCACCTCTTCTCCAACTGCGCCATGTTGTCACTCCACGGTGCCAGGTGGGTTTTGTTTGCTTGCTTTTAGTGTAAAGGGCGGAGCTGTTTACGCCTGCACCCAGACCTAAGTACTGGAGGAGCTAGCACTGTGCTGCCTGCACCTCGTCTGACAAAGCCTGTGACCCCAGTGGCTGGGAGCAGAGAAAGCATGAGTGAATACACATACGTGTTGACATGAGCCTGCCATGTCAAGGACCCCAGAGTCTCTTCAGACCCACGGAGGAACAGCACAGCCTTTCCAGAGACGAGGCTCAGAGGGAAATGGCAAACCCTTTCTTTCTGGTCCATGTGCCAATGTCACCAGTGTGTGTAGTACAGGCCCGCCATAACGCTAGCCTTTCTGGATGTGCACAGCCGAAGCCTGCTCCCCTCCAGAGACTGCACCTGCCAAGGTTAGCTACCCTGCCTCCCTGTTCGGCTGCACACAACCCTGACTCTGTTCAACGCTATATAATAAACATGCTGAGCTTTTGGGATACTGTGGTTTCTCCACCTGAGAGCCGAGACCACCCAATCCCAGCTTTCCATCTGTGTTTCTATCTCTGTCATTTCTTCATTCCCTGGACACCCCAGGCAGGGCATGAGGCACCCAGCTGAGCCCCTCAAAATCCTGTTTGGGTTTCCTCCCTGAATTTGTAGCTAGATGTCTTCTGTTTGGGGAATTCTCCGCTATTCGCCCTTTGGATTGTGCTGTTCTTGCTTCTCTCCCCGAGTGGCACATGAACCACACGTCTGTAATTCCACACCTTCAAGGAATCATCTTCCTTTTGTATTGCCTTCCTGCACTCAACTGGTTATTTTTAAAGTTATTTTCTAATTCGGAAACTCTTAGGCCGAGTGAACTGTAAATCTAACAGTGACTTTTTTAATTCTAGAATTTTCCACTTCAACTGCTTTCTAAAAATAATCTATTTAATTTTATGTGCATTGGTGTGAGGGTGTCAGATGCCCTGGAACTGGAATTACACACAGCTGTGAGCCACCATGTGTGGTTTCTGGAAGTTGAACTCGGGTCCTCTGGAAGAGCAGCCAGTGCTCTTAACCATTGAGCCATCTCTCCAGCCCCTACCAACTACTTCTTATTGTTCCCAAACCTTTACCAAAAAGCTTGGTCTCGCTTTTGAACACAGTAAACGGTTAAAGTCTGCTTGTTATAATTCCATCATTTAGAGCTGCAGTGGGGTTAGTTCTATTGTAGACAGTTTTTTGCTGGGATTTTGCTCACGTTGTTCATCTGTTCAGGGGGGAAACATTGCATTTACAAAACACCATGATTTCCGTGAGGGGAAAAAAAAGCAAAAAATTGTAGCAATAATTTGAGACCTCTGATGTTTTCTTCCAAAAAGCGTCTAGGTTGGTTTCTTATAGACCCTTCGGAATAACTGGCGTAACCAGAAACTTTACTTGACTTCAGGGATTGAGTTGGGTGACGTGGCACACAGCTGGGATCCCAAGACTTCAGGAGGGTGAGGCAAGGAGATGAATCTAGGCTACCTACTGAGGGGCTGCCACAAACCAATCAAAGCCAAAACAAATCCAGCTCAGAGACCGAGATGATTTGGAGCTGATTCTTGACAGGGCTGTTTACCTTTCATTCATAGACACACACACTTCTAAATTTTCTTTCTTTTTTTTAAGACAGGAGTTTGAGGTAGATTAAAAGCCAGGGAAAATTAAAGAAACATGGAAAAATGAAGAGTCCCCCACTCTGAGAGTCTGATTGAAGCCTGTCAGCACCAAGAATCAGGAATTGCAGCCCCAATCACAGATCCGTCCTCTACACGATGGGGCACTGGGAAGGCTGCTGAGTGACTTCTGGGGCAGGTTCCAGGGAGAGACAGATAAAGAGAGGCTCCATCAAGTCAACCAGGGGCAGAGACCGCGGACAGTTCTGAGAGGACCCCTAGAGAGGTAGGCGAGGAGAGCTTTGCGGGTAGAGTACGTGGAGGAGAGAAACGGACAAATATTATGGGTGACAGGAGCCAGCAGAAGCAAATGAACCATGCCATGAGTGATAAGGCTTTTTTTCCGGGGTGGAGGGAGGTCATGTCTATTCTGGGTTTTGATATCGAGTATGAGCAGGAACAGAGTGAAATTACTGAACTGGACCACTGCAGAGGTAAAAGGAAAGGTTTACTGGGGATCAAACTGCCAAGGCTTTTTCTCACGGGGCGCAGAGCGAAGCAAAATGGCAGAAGAGCAAGTGGAGTTTATACACCAGTTGCGGGGTGGGGGCTTTGTGCTCAAACAGGCTGTTTGGTTCAACTGGGAGCCAGCCGCTCTGGCCAGCAGGAGTCGACCTCAGGGGAGGATTAAGGGAGGTTCCTGGTAAACTGAAACCCTCCTTACAAAGAGATCTGCTTTTCTGTTAAACAGAAACTTACCTTTAGGTGTCTGTTTACTCAACCTTCGGCCTTCTGTTTCGGACCAAGTCCCCTGCAGCACTGCCTGTTTGGGGAGCTCTTTTGGACCTCACCTGTCTTCATTTACCTTCTGAAGGTCAGCCTTTCAGTATCTCAGCCAAAGGGAGGTTCATTAGCACCCATTCTGGCAATTCAAAACTTCAATCCCTGTTCTGTTAAAACAAAACAAAATGGGGGGAAACACGTCATTTTCTTGGCTGGCTGTTGTAGCTGGCGTTAGTTGTCCAGATCCGTCAGGGGGAAAGGAGTCCTAACATCCAGTCACTGATTTCTGCACCTTCAGGTTGACATTTTCTTATTCTCCAGTTGTCGTTCTGGAGCCAAACTGTAGGAAGTTAAATTCTCCTTGATCCTCTGAGCCTCGCTTTTCTGTAGTGGAGGACTCACGTCATCAGTGACCTTGACATGACGAGGCTCTGGAATGCTGCTGGGACAGAGTAGAGTGATTTGAGGGGCGAAGTAGAAGAAACGGCAGTGACAGAAATGCTAAAAGTTTGGCTGCGAAAGAAATAAAAAAAAAAATGGGGCTGGAAATATGAAGTAGGATGGTGGGGACCAAAGAATCCCAGGAGGGAAAGAGTCCAGCGCATGTCCACACATTGTTGAACTTTTTTACTTTCCTTTACGAGACAGGTTTTCTCTGTGTTGCTCTGGCTGTCCTGGAACTCACTCTATAGACCTGGCTGGCCTCGAACTCATGATCCACCTGCCTCTGCCTCCTTCAGCAAAATCCTACTGGTGAAATCCACCACGACCAGCTTGTTACACATTTTTCTTTTTTAAAAAAATTTATTTATTTATTAAAGATTTCTGCCTCCTCCCCGCCACTGCCTCCCATTTCCCTCCCCCTCCCCCAATCAAGTCCCCCTCCCTCATCAGCCCGAAGAGCAATCAGGGTTCCCTGACCTGTGGGAAGTCCAAGGACCACCCACCTCCATCCAGGTCTAGTAAGGTGAGCATCCCAACTGCCTAGGCTCCCCCAAAGCCAGTACGTGCAGTAGGATCAAAAACCCATTGCCATATTGTTCTTGAGTTCTCAGTAGTCCTCATTGTCCGCTATGTTCAGAGAGTCCGGTTTTATCCCATGCTTTTTCAGACCCAGGCTAGCTGGCCTTGCTAAGTTGTTACACATTTTTCTTTTGTTTTGTTTTGTTTGTTTGTTTTGTTTTTTGAGATGGGGTTCTCTGTAGCTTTGGAGTCTGTCCTAGAACTAGCTCTTGTAGACCAAGCTGGCCTCGTACTCACAGAGATCCGCCTGCCTCTGCCTCCCGAGTGCTGGGATTAGAGGTATGTGCCACCACTGCCAGGCTTTGTTGAACACTAAATCTCCATAATAGCTGCATTTTTTTTCTCAGCTTTCTATGCCTGTCTCACAGTAGGTTCTGTACTTAGCATAAGAAGGAACCCATGAATCCATACACTGGTCAGCTTTTCTTATCAAATCCCTAGTCACTTCGCTTTCTTCTTCTCACTCCGATAGGACGTCTGCCCTAGAACCAGTCCCTTCCTCTAACCTGATCAGATGTTCCTATTCGCATTTCCTATCCCCAGGGCTACTGGTGTCCAGCCCTTCCACAGTAAGCTGCCATATTTATTGTGTGCTAGTACTATTCTACGAGCTGGGAGCTCTAAAACCACAATTTAAACATGGCACCCTCCCTCTTAGCAGTAGCCACACCCCCATCACCCCCCTCTTAGCAGTAGCCACACCCCATCGCCCCCCTCTTAGCAGTAGCCACACCCCCATCACCCCCCCTCTTGGCAGTAGCCACACCCCCATCACCTCCCTCTTAGCAGTAGCCACACCCCCATCACCCCCCCTCTTGGCAGTAGCCACACCCCCATCACCTCCCTCTTAGCAGTAGCCACACCCCCATCACCCCCTCTTAGCAGTAGCCACACCCCCATCACCTCCCTCTTAGCAGTAGCCACACCCCCATCACCTCCCTCTTAGCAGTAGCCACACCCCTATCGCCCCCCTCTTAGCAGTAGCCACACCCCCATCACCCCCCCTCTTGGCAGTAGCCACACCCCCATCACCTCCCTCTTAGTAGTAGCCACACCCCCATCACCTCCCTCTTAGCAGTAGCCACACCCCCATCACCTCCCTCTTAGCAGTAGCCACACCCCCATCACCCCCTCTTAGCAGTAGTCACACCCCCATTACCCCCCCTCTTGGCAGTAGCCACACCCCCATCACCTCCCTCTTAGCAGTAGCCACACCCCCATTACCCCCCCTCTTAGCAGTAGCCACACCCCCATCACTCCCTCTTAGCAGTAGCCACACCCCCATCACTCCCTCTTAGCAGTAGCCACACCCCCATCACCTCCCTCTTAGCAGTAGCCACACCCCTATCGCCCCCTCTTAGCAGTAGCCACACCCCCATCACCTCCCTCTTAGCAGTAGCCACACCCCTATCGCCCCCTCTTAGCAGTAGCCACACCCCCATCACCCCCCTCTTAGCAGTAGCCACACCCCCATCACCTCCCTCTTAGCAGTGCCCACTGCCCATCACCTCCCTCTTAGCAGCGCTCACTGCCCATCACCTCCTTAGCAGCACCCACTGCCCATCACCTCCTTAGCAGTACCCACTGCCCATCACCTCCTTAGCAGTGCTCACTGCCCATCACCTCCTTAGCAGCACCCACTGCCCATCACCTCCCTCTTAGCAGTGCCCACTGCCCATCACCTCCCTCTTAGCAGCGCTCACTGCCCATCACCTCCTTAGCAGCACCCACTGCCCATCACCTCCTTAGCAGTGCCCACTGCCATCACCTCCTTAGCAGCGCTCACTGCCCATCACCTCCCTCTTAGCAGTACCCACTGCCCATCACCTCCTTAGCAGTGCCCACTGCCCATCACCTCCCTCTTAGCAGTGCCCACTGCCCATCACCTCCTTAGCAGTGCCCACTGCCCATCACCTCCCTCTTAGCAGCGCTCACTGCCCATCACCTCCTTAGCAGCGCTCACTGCCCATCACCTCCCTCTTAGCAGTGCCCACTGCCCATCACCTCCCTCTTAGCAGCGCTCACTGCCCATCACCTCCTTAGCAGTACCCACTGCCCATCACCTCCCTCTTAGCAGTGCCCACTGCCCATCACCTCCTTAGCAGTGCCCACTGCCCATCACCTCCCTCTTAGCAGTGCCCACTGCCCATCACCTCCTTAGCAGCACCCACACCCCCATCACCTCCCTCTTAGCAGTGCCCACTGCCCATCACCTCCCTCTTAGCAGCGCTCACTGCCCATCACCTCCTTAGCAGTACCCACTGCCCATCACCTCCTTAGCAGTGCCCACTGCCCATCACCTCCCTCTTAGCAGTGCCCACTGCCCATCACCTCCTTAGCAGTACCCACTGCCCATCACCTCCTTAGCAGTACCCACTGCCCATCACCTCCCTCTTAGCAGCGCTCACTGCCCATCACCTCCTTAGCAGTGCCCACTGCCCATCACCTCCTTAGCAGTACCCACTGCCCATCACCTCCCTCTTAGCAGTGCCCACTGCCCATCACCTCCTTAGCAGTGCCCACTGCCCATCACCTCCCTCTTAGCAGTGCCCACTGCCCATCACCTCCCTCTTAGCAGCGCTCACTGCCCATCACCTCCTTAGCAGTACCCACTGCCCATCACCTCCCTCTTAGCAGCACCCACTGCCCATCACCTCCTTAGCAGTGCCCACTGCCCATCACCTCCCTCTTAGCAGTGCCCACTGCCCATCACCTCCCTCTTAGCAGTGCCCACTGCCCATCACCTCCCTCTTAGCAGTACCCACTGCCCATCACCTCCTTAGCAGCACCCACTGCCCATCACCTCCCTCTTAGCAGTGCCCACTGCCCATCACCTCCTTAGCAGTGCCCACTGCCCATCACCTCCTTAGCAGTGCCCACTGCCCATCACCTCCCTCTTAGCAGTGCCCACTGCCCATCACCTCCCTCTTAGCAGTGCCCACTGCCCATCACCTCCTTAGCAGTACCCACTGCCCATCACCTCCCTCTTAGCAGTGCCCACTGCCCATCACCTCCTTAGCAGTGCCCACTGCCCATCACCTCCTTAGCAGTGCCCACTGCCCATCACCTCCCTCTTAGCAGTGCCCACTGCCCATCACCTCCCTCTTAGCAGTGCCCACTGCCCATCACCTCCCTCTTAGCAGTGCCCACTGCCCATCACCTCCTTAGCAGTGCCCACTGCCCATCACCTCCCTCTTAGCAGTGCTCACTGCCCATCACCTCCCTCTTAGCAGTACCCACTGCCCATCACCTCCTTAGCAGCACCCACTGCCCATCACCTCCTTAGCAGTACCCACTGCCCATCACCTCCCTCTTAGCAGTACCCACTGCCCATCACCTCCTTAGCAGCACCCACTGCCCATCACCTCCCTCTTAGCAGTACCCACTGCCCATCACCTCCCTCTTAGCAGTACCCACTGCCCATCACCTCCTTAGCAGCACCCACTGCCCATCACCTCCTTAGCAGTGCTCACTGCCCATCACCTCCCTCTTAGCAGCACCCACTGCCCATCACCTCCTTAGCAGCGCTCACTGCCCATCACCTCCTTAGCAGTGCTCACTGCCCATCACCTCCCTCTTAGCAGCACCCACTGCCCATCACCTCCCTCTTAGCAGCGCTCACTGCCCCATCACCCTTTTCCTTTGGTCAAAAGCTTAATTTCTTCTTTAAAATTTTATTATTTTTATCATCTATGTATGAGCGTTTTGTCTACATATATATTTGTGCACCACATGCATGCCTGATATTCACAGAGTCCAAAGGAGGACTTACGAGCCTCTGGAACTGGAGTTACAGACAGTTACGAGCCGCTATGTGGGTGCTGGGAACGCAATCCCTGGTCTTCTGCAAGACCAATAATGCTCTTTACCCCAGAGTCATCCCTTCAGACCTAAAGGACAAGTTAACCTTCACTCCCACATCACTCTTCACAGCCTTGATCCTCCTTCCTGGCATATTGCTTTGTGACATAAGGCTGGCTTGTTGGGTTAAAAATGATTTGGGCTGGGCAGTGGTGGAGCAAGCGTGTGGGAGGCAGAGGCAGGTGGATCTCTGTGAGTTCAAGGCCAGCCTGGTCTACAGAATGAGTTCCAGGACAGGCTCCAAAACTACACAGAGAAACTTTGTCTCAAAAAACAAACAAAAAATGATTTAGTTGGAGAAGATAGAGGCTTTGGTTGTCCAAGATCGTTCAGTCCAGTCCAGCTCTCTTGATGTTCCCTGGGCTAAGGGAAGGCTGTTTCTTGTGACTGAGAGGCCCTGGGGCATCTTTTGAACTGGAACACCAGTTCTAAGAAGATAAAAGTGTTAGCAGGTGTCTTGCCCTGGTAAGCCAGAGCTGTGCTGTGCCAAGGCTTTTATTTCTGAGTTGGGCGAGGCTTCAGGTTTCTGCCTTTTCCCCTAAGAACTGTGAATGTGCCATGTGGGCACCACAGTAGCCAAAGACACGGAAAACAATACCCGGGCGGGGGGAGGGGAGATCTAACTCACTTAAGTCACCACAGGACTGTGGTGAGTGACTCAAAGTTTGTGTGTCATACGACTGCATGTCTCTACATAATGTGCTTCATGTCTGTCCCTGTTGTGTGCCTCTCTCTGTTGTATGCTGGCAGAGAAAAGAGGGGACAGTCCTGGATCTGTGAATTTATGAGTTCCGTCCCGTGCTGCGTGCCTGAATGCACCTGTTGGTCTCTGGATTCTGTCTGGGAATACCCGATGTGTGGGTCTCTGTCCCTCATTTCCAGGATTTCCTCCAGTCTAAGGCCTTCCCCTCACTTTAGACCCTCTCTTCATGCCTCAGCTCCTGTCATGAATAAGAACAGTTCCACCTTGGTCTCGGAAGCTAGTGTTTTAGGCTGCAATACACTTGGGTTCTTTCATACTCTGAGTAAGCCTGTCTTCCACCTCGGGGACCCTCACCCTCTTCCAGCCCAATAGGTTCCTCCTGGCTCCCTTTTAATGTCCCCACCTGCTCCTCTGACTGTACCCAAAAGGCAGATAAGCCTAAAATGGAGCAGCTTTGGCCCCGCTGGGGGATTCCTCGGGCTGATCCAAGTTGCTTTTCTTCTTCCCTTATTTACAGCAATTCCTTTTTCCAGCCACAGCGTCTTTCCTCACCCCCCAAATCTTGCCTTGAACTACCTCACAGATAAAGCCTTGAGGTTAAAGGGTGTGAACTTCCCCCATTTCCTGTCCCTCCCACCTCCAACTCTGTCTGTAAACCTGCTGCTGCTGCACCCTTCTTTAATGTTGTCTTTCTTCCCATCCAAAGCTAGATTCTACAGAAACAGCCCTTTCCAGAGGAGGTGGACCAGGGGATTGGGGTGGGGGGCATAGCTCAATGGTAGATCACTTCCCTACACTCAAGAGGCCTAGAGTTCAGTACCCAGCATATACTTCAAAACACACGCACAATCCACCTCAGTCAGCCCTTTCTTAATAAAAGAGACTCTCAACCCAAACCAGTTATTATAACCATAGGTGGAGAGGAATGACGGAAAATGAACCCAGGATTTGTGCAATGGTAACGTAGTGCTCCATCTTCTTACTGGGAGCCATCCTTCCCCAAACAAGTCGTACAACTGGGGTGCCCAAAGCTAGGCCATTCCTAAGACTAGCTAGATCGTGGGATGCCACTTAGATAACCTGTCACTTCTGTCTCACTTTCCACATCTGTAAAACGGGATATTAATATTCCCTACCACAACGTCTTCACGAGGAGAAAAGGCAGTCGGAAACCTAGGAAGCATCCTTGGTGGCTCTGGCGTCCCTCTTGCTCTTTAGAGCGCTAGAGCGTGTCGTATTCTTCTCACTGCAGCTTCCTAATCACGGCACAGAAAGGGAAAGCCCACAGCTCGGCTTGGCAGGCCAGTTAGAGCCAGGATATTGTGCTGTTACATTTTTTATTATTGTTGTTATTCTATTTTATATTTATGACTTTGTACTATCTACCTGTATGCCTGCAGTCTTCAGAGGTCAAAAGAGGTGTCAAATCCTCTGGAATGAGAGTTAGCCACCATGTGGGTGCTGGGAACTGAAGCCCAGTCTTGATCAAGAGTAGACAGTGCTCTAAACCGCTGAGCCATCTCTCCAGCCTTTGCGGTCACTCCATAATAACCACTAAAGAAAATCCAGTCAGCTTCCTTTGAGTCAGGGTCTGCCCTGGGCCATTTAAATATCACGGGAAAAGGAATACCTGATAAAGTGTGGTTTCCACGACCCACTCCTAGATGTGGTTGGGTGGGCACAGGGATAAAGGGTAATTATGATGAGACAGGATAAAAAAATAGGGACTTTTTTTCTCCTAGCAACCTGCCTTTCCAGCTCTCTCAAGGAACAGAAGCCTGAGGTCTCCAGGAAGGCAGTTAACCTGATGGATCTTCACCCACACCTCCCGCTGAGCGTGAGCCCTCCAACTCCCAACTCTCCTCCTCCCCACCTTGTCCCACGTCCCATGCCCGTTCCATGCCCACAGGAAGCAGCCAGACATGAACCAGCATCCACATACCCAGACTCTGGGATGTTTGGGTGGAAGCTTCACTCCAGTCTCTGGTATCCATGTATCCAAAGAGAAAAGCCCCTCCCCCATCTCTCTCCATAGCCTGCTGCATCTCAGAAAGCCCACCAAATGATAACCCCCCCCAAATGCTCAAAACCACTCACACAGGGTATTTAAACTGCTGCACCCCCCAAAAGCAGACATGTGTTTTCCAGTCTTCCTTTCCCATCTCTTTTCTGGGGGGCTGGGAGGCCATCCTTGAGCATGGTATCCATTAAACCTGGGCTTTTCTAATTTGGTTTGATTTGGTCTGATTTGGATTATTGCATCAGTGGAGAGGTTTATCGGGGTACAGAAACTTTCCGGACATTTAAGGAGGACACTAGCAAGGAAAAGGACTCCTTCTTCAGTACAAGACGTAGTCAGGAAAGCTTCAAGGATACAATGCTCCTTTCCTGGATGCGTCTAAATGTTTAAGAACAACAAATGAACTGTTTGCCTTCAGTCAGGCGTAGGGGCCTGTGAGTTTACAGAGGGCATTCCGCTCTTATCCCTGAAACCTGAACTATGCAAAAGTCACCTGACGATTTCATCCATAAAAGGAAATTCTCCAAGATAAGAAAAACAATCGAATGAGCTCTTCCTTTTCTTTTTTATTTTATTTTTTTAAAAAATTATTTATCTATGGTGGGTGTAATAGCGGGCGCACACCTTTAATCCCAGCAATTGGGAGGCAGAGGTAGGTGGAGCTCTGTGAGTTCGACGTCAGCCTGATCTACAGAGTGATTTCAGGACAGCCACAGCTACATATTAAGACCCTGTCTCAAAACCAAAACAAAACTCAAATAAAAAGATAGATTTATTTATTTATTTATTGGTTTTGCAAGACAGGGTTTCTCTGTAGCTTTGGGGCCTGCATATCAGGCTGGCCTCAAATTCACAGAGATCCGCCTGTCTCTGGGATCAAAGGTGTGAGTCACCACCACCCCGCAATTTATTTGTTTTATTTTGTTTTGTTTTTTATTTTCTATGTATGAGTGTTTTGACTGCATGTATGTCTGTGCACCATATGTGTGCCTGATGTCCACATAGGCTGGAAGAGGATTTTGGGTTCCCTGGAACTATAGTTACAGTTGGTTGTGAGTCACAGTATAGATGCTGGGAATCTAACTCCTGAAATAGTAGCTAATGCTTTTAACAACTGAATTATCTCTCCTGCTCCGTTGGGTTTGTTTTGCTCTGTTCTGTTGTTTTTAAAGAGAGGGTCTTGGTGTGTGTAGCACAGGCTAGCCCTGAACTTGCTGTAATCCTTCTGTCTCAATTTCCCAAGTTCTGGCGTGATAATTATGAATGACCACGCTCCATCTAGCCCACACATTTTCATTTCTATGTATCCATTAAGCTTTTGTGACCATGGTAAGCCTGGGTGCCCCCCAGGAGCCACACTCCAGCGGTCATCCAAAGAATATGCCGGGTTTCTCTTTGTTTTTGCCTACCAGTGGCCATGAGACCCAGCAGGAGCTTGCCCAGCCAAACTCTGCACTAGGTGGTGGCTCTCCGTGCACAGTGGGCAATAACCTCTGGGAAGTTTCTGTTTGTCTGCTAGATGACAGGTGTGTGTGGTTGCCGATGTCACGTCTGAACTCGTGACTGGGTTGTTATCGCCAGTGTCACTTCCTCACCCCCCCCTTCCTTTCAGCATGTTTTAAAACTTAATTAGCCAAGCACTCTCAAGACAGAGACAGGCGGATCTGTGAGTTCGAGGCCAACCTGGTCTGCAGAGCGAGTTCTAGGGTTACACAGAGAAACCCTGTCTGGTAAACCAAAAATAACAACAAAAAACACAAAAAAAACTAAACAAGGCCAAAAATAAAAACAACGAAATCCCCCAAACTTATTAAACATTTTCTTAAAGTTGTATTTTTTATGTGTATATGTGCATACCCTTGCAGAGGTCAGAGGACAACCCCCTGGAGCCCCTATTCTGTCACGTGAGTCCCAAGGATGGAACTCAGGCTGTTGGGCTTGTTAGCAAGCACCTTTACTCACTGAACCAACTCTTTGGTGTTTAAATGTAATTTTCAAGCTTTTTCTAATCTTTGAACCTGGTTGTAAATTACACCCTTTGAAAAACGTAATTTCAAAAGCCACCAAATGGAACTTGGGATATAGCTCAGCTGGTAGAGGGCGTGCTAGCATGAACTCTGGGTTCAACCCCACGCACGGCATAAACCAGGTATGGTGGTGCATATCTGTGATCCTAGCACTTAGGAGGTGAAGTCGGGAGATGAGAAGTTTAAGATCATCTGTGGCTACATAGTAATTTTGCGGCCAGTCTGAGATACATAAGACACTGTCTCAAAGGAAAAAGCCACAAAACGCATATATACTATTATTGAGATGCTTAAGCCCCCCATCTGTTTTTCTGCCTGTACTTCAGACTTAAACATACACTTAAGTTTTTTAATCTTTTTAATAAATCCAACTTTTCTTCAAACCGACTCATTCTGATAATCTCTAGTAGAAAACCAAGCCAAACCAAACCAACCAAACATACAAACAATAACAATCCAACAAAATAAAACAAACCAACAAAAGCAACCCAGTTTCATCTGAGTGGAGGCTGCAAGAGAACTCAATAGGTTACAGGTGACAGCCTTGGGCTGTGTGTCCCCCACTACTGCTGACGATGAGCTTGCCAGAGAGACAGACAAGTGGGACTCTTCTGTGGAACCTCTCTCCCTCACCGAGCCAAAGGACAGGGAGGAATTTTGGATGTGTAGGTTTAGAACTAATTTGGTGCCCCAGAGTCCCTCGAAGCTGTAGGAAAATAATTTGGGGAAGAGGGCCAAAGGTGCCATCTAAAAGACAATCCTGGGAAATCCCGTAGTGAAAGTACAGGAAGCTGTGGGGCTCCTTGTGACCTGGCCCTGGGGATACTGTTTGCTCAGACCCCAGATCAAAGGCATGCGGAGGGAAAGCTCTGGAAAGCACAAGAGCCAGCAAGTCCTGGTGGAGTAACCAGCCTCACACTCCATCCCCAGCCTGTGCCCTTAGAGGAGGTGTCAGTCACATCCTTCATGTGGCTTTTGTGTCATGGGGCAAAAGTGGCCAATGAGACACACATAGTGATTCTGAAAGCCAAGACAAAGTAGAGGACCACAGAAGGACCACCCAGCCACCGCCTGCTGACGTGAACAGGATGCAAGCTGTATTCAAGAGCAGCGGCTTAGTAACAGGGATAGCGTTCCCTCACTCCGGAACCAGCCAGCCCTAGACCTTTTCTTACTTACGCCACTTATTTTCTTTTTATGTAAAAAAAAAAAAAAAAAAGCCGGGCAGTGGTGGCGCACGCCTTTAATCCTAGCACTCGGGAGGCAGAGGCAGGCGGATCTCTGAGTTTGAGGCCAGCCTGCTACAAAGCAAGTTCCAGGAGAGCCAGGCTACACAGAGAAACCCTGTCTCAAAAAACAAAAAATGAAAGGAAACACAGGAAGGAAGAAGAAAGACAACAGAAAGGCTTCGGCTTCTTTTCAAAAATTAGAGAAAAAGATTATGTTTTTTTAAAAATTTTTTTTAAAGATTATGTTTTTAAATTATGAATAGGTGTGTGTGGTAGTCTGAATGAAAATGGACAGTATAGGCGGAGAGGGAGTGACGCTGTGTGAATGAATCAGGACGTGTGGCCTTGTTGGAGGAAATGCGTCCTTGGGATGAACTTGGTGGCTCCCTGTCTCTTCCCGCTGCCTGCTGATCTAGATGTAGAACTCTCAGGGGCCTCTCCTACACCACGTCTGCGTGCATGCATGCCACCATGGACTGAACACCTGAAACTGTGAGCCAGCCCCAATTAAATCAAGTGTTGCCATGGTCATGGTGTCTCCTCACAGCAACAACACCCTAACTAAGACTGTCCGTGTGCCTTTGTGTGTGCGTGCCTCTGTGCGAGTGTGTGTGTGTTTGCGTGTGTGTGTGTGTGTGTGTGTGTGTGTGTGTGTGTGTGCATATGAATGTAGGTGCCCTCAGGAGGTCAGAGGCATCAGATCCCTGGAACCTAAATGGTTACAGATGGTTGTGAGCAGCTTTGTGGGTGCTGGGTATTGAACCTGGGTCCTCTGGAGGAGCATGCAGGTGCTCTTAAGTGCTGAGTGATCTTCACAACCCCGGAGGTGTGACTAATTAAAATCACTAAATGATGATAATACATTCCTCTTTGGTGTTTCCTATATGCCGGATAGGTTTGACATATTTTATACGTAATGATTCATTTGATCCTCAGATTTTTTTTGTTGTTTTGGTTGGTTTTTCAAAAGAGGGCTTCTCTTTATAACCTTGACTGTGCTTGAACCAGCTCTGTAGTTCAGGATGGTCTTGAACTCACAGAGATCTGCCTACCTCTGCCTCTTAAGTGCTGGGATTAAAGGTGTGCACCACCACTACCCACCTGACTCTCAAGAATTTTGAGATCCTTTTTTTTATTATTTATTTTTTTTAATTGAGAAAAGGAAGAAAAAAAAAACAAGTTTCCACCTCCTCCCAGCCTCCCATTTCCCTCCCCCTCCTCCCACCCCTCTCCCCCTCCCCCCACTCCTTTCCCCCTCCCTCTCCAGTCCAAAGAGCAGTCAGGGTTCCCTGCCCTGTGGTAAGTCCTAGGTCCTCCCCCCTCTGTCCATATCTAGGAAGGTGAACATCCAAACTGGCTAGGCTCCCACAAAGCCAGCACACTGCGTAGGATCAAAACCGCGTGCCATTGTCCTTGGCTTCTCATCAGCCCTCATTGTTCGCCACGTTTTGAGATCTTTATTTTACAGATAAGGACAGAGAAACTCCTAAAGTCACAGGCTGGGATTTCCAGCCAGGCCACTCTCAGTGATGTTGCTTTGGGTAAGTGGTGTGTTGACTAGTTAGGCACTTTTGGAAGACATAGTCTCCTTTAAGCGAGATCATGGTAGAAAGTATTCTCAAGGGTGGAAATAGGGCTAGAAGGGGTAGAAGCTACTGAAGTCTAAGAATAGACATCGTGAATCAAACGGCCTTTCATTTGTTTGGCTCGGTTTTTTGAGACAGGATCTGGCTGCCCTGGAGTTCTCTGTGTAGACCAGGCTGACCTGGAACTCACTCGACTGCTGGGATTAAAGGGGCGCAGTACTAACAGAGGAGCTCTACAGGCCTGGGAAGTGAGATTCTCTAAGAGCTCAGTGTGTTCCAGTTTTCTTGGCAGCGAGAAGGAACCAAGACTTCCCTCCCATATGTCTCTGTCAACACACAATATCACGTGTCTTCTCCTCCTCTTCCAGCGCACACACAGGCTTTATTCCCCTCAACTGCACACTCTTTCTCTCAGCTAAAGCTGCCTCGGGTCTCAGGACCTGTTCCCAAGTGTCCTGGTGTCCCCGCCACCTCCAACTGCTCAACTGTCAAAGCCTGACAAAGAGATGAGCTCGATTTGTGATTGTGAACCCACACAGGCAGTGAGATGCTGGCCAGCTTGTGGTTCGTCTGCTCTGGGATGTGGTGTCTGTAACCACTTGTCCAACAGGTTGGGCCCGACTTGATGTTTGAAATCACAAGGTATAAAGCACGGTCGCCAGTGATGAGAAGACTACACCTTCTCAGACACTCGCTCAGCCACAGCACCACCTGGTAGACATGCAGATGAACTGTGCATGTTCTATCCGAGCATTGTATCCTCAGCTTCCCTGCCAATCCCATTTCCTTGTCTTCTGAGAGGTTTCTTGCCATCCTGTTTTCCTCCCTAAGGAAGGTCTTACTACTAAGACAGTGAAACAGAATCTCCAGCTACTGCTTTGGATACTTCTGGAAGAAACAACAAAAAGTCCCAACTGGGTCTTCCAGCTGAACTGATTTTCTATAAGCTCGGTGTCCCTCACGGGGAGATTTGAACAGGGCTTTTCAATTCCTTTCTTCTTCTTCTTCCTAGTCCAGAAGGTGGAGCTCTCAGTTCTCCCCACCGACGTACAGGAGTGGGGAGTGGGCCTACCAGGAAGACATTCCACAGGCTCTTGCTCCTCTTTGCCAGATGAGATGCAGCTGTGCATGAACGCTTAACGCGGTCCTTCACTGCCCCCGGGGCATAGCCATGTGGGCCTAGTCAACCAGTCATTCCGTTCCTGTTGCCAGTGATGGCCTTAGCTCAACAAAGAGCATGTGAGGTTGCATTGGCCTGTGGATCAGCAGAAATCAGGGTGTGTGTGTGTGTGTGTGTGTGTGTGTGTGTGTGTGTGTGACTTCTGGGAAAAGTCTTGGCCTTGACAGAGATGGATCTGTAAGGGACACAGTGACACCTCTGAAGGAAAGAGGTCTGTCCTTTGAGAGTCACAGGAAGGTGTATTTTGTTCCATGTTAGAACAGATGGCTTTTATCCACGGACATTTCAAAAAAGACGAGGATCCGTTTTCAGGCAGTTCAGCCCTGGCCTGGGAAAGGAACGTTAGAAGGAGAAGGAAGTCATGTTCTGCCACGAGCCAGCAGAATTGTGTGAGGGCTTTCTTGTAGACTTGGCCTCCTGTTAGGAGAAGCTGGTCTAGATCACAGTAGAGAAGCCAACTTCACTTCCTTTTTCCTTTCTAACTGCCGAGCCAGCTGGAGGCTGGCAACATTGACTTTGGTGAGGCTGCGCTGCCCTCTGCTGGCTTAAGAAGAACATTAGTTAAGTGGAGTTCTGGAGGGGATGCCCTCTCATTTGTGCTATACCAAGCCTGTTGAGGAGGCTCTGAATTAATACAATAGCCCAGGTTAGCCCCAAATTTGGAGTCACCCTGCCTCAACTTTTCAAGTGCTGTGTTTACATCTGTGCCATTTCCATCCTGCGTCTCTCTCTCTCTCTCTCTCTCTCTCTCTCTCTCTCTCTCTCTCTCTCTCTCCCCTTCCTTTTCATTTTTTTGAGGCAGGGTTTCTCTGTATAACAGCCCAGGCTGTCTTAGAACTCGCTCTGTAGACTAGTCTTGCCTCAAACTCACAGATATCCGCCTGTCTCTGCCTCCCAAGGGTGTAAACCACCACTGCCTGGATTATTTGAGGGTTTTTGTTTTGTTTTGTTTTTTTCCAAGACAGGGTTTCTCTGAAGTTTAGGAGCCTGTCAAGGAACTCACTCTGTAGACCAGCCTGGCCTTGAACTCACAGAGACCCTCTTGTCTCTGTTTCCTGAATGCTAGGATTAAAGGTGTCTGCTGCCACCCCACGTATAGATTGTGTGGTAGTTTAATGTAATTGGTCTCCGGTAAACTCATAGGGAGTGGCACTATTAGGAGGTGTGGCTTTGTTGGAGTAGGTGTGTCCTCCTTGGAAAAAGTGTGCCACTGTGGAGGTGGGCTTTGAGGTCTCATAAATGCTCAAGCCATGCACAGTGTCTCAGATCACTTCCTATTGCCTGTGTCAGATGTAGAATTCTCAGCTCCTTCTCCAGCGGCACATCTGTCTGCATGCTGCCAGTCCCACCATGCTGATAATGGACTGGACCTCTGAACTGTGAGCCACTCAGTGAAATGTTCTCCTTTCTAATAGTTGCCGTTGATGGGCAGTGGTGGTGCAGGACTTTAATCCCAACACTCAGGAGGCAGAGGCAGATGGATCTCTGAGTTCCAGGATAGCCTGGTCTACAGGGTTTCTCTGTAGTTTTAGAGCCTGTCCTGGAACTAGCTCTTGTAGACCAGGATGGTCTACAAGAAACCCTGTCTTGAAAAAACAAACAAAAAAGTTGCCGAGGTCTTGGTGTCTCTTCTCAGCAATAGAAACTCTAACCAGGACAGATGGAGACATGTGACAGAGATACATCGCTTTTAACCAAAATTGCGTAGCTTTTAACCAAAATTTCCAGACAACCTGATGCTTAACAATTGATAAAGTTTATCATGTCACCAGCACGGACTTCGCAAGCAGAAAAGAACTTACTCCTTGGGGGGTGGAGAGGACATAAAGCTGATGAATTCTAGGTAGCTGGGATACTTATATAAATAATTAATTTAGAAGAAGAAAAAAATCCCCTCTTACCTAGGCAAAGATTGCAGTTTCAAGACTGAAGAATTCAATCTGTGGTGTATGTGTTTAGTATGCATGAGGCCATGCGTTCAGATTCCGGCACCGCAGGGTGGAGTGGGTGGGTGAAGAGTACAGTCCATCTCTGTACATATGCTAGCAAACATCACAGTTCACTCTGTTATTAGAGAGGAAACATGATGAGGAAGGTAAGGGTATTGGCTGTCAATCAGAGATTTAAAATCCAATTTTTCTATGAAGTAAATGGGGTCTCAGGGCTGGGGAGATGGCTCAGTGGTTAAGAGCACTGACTGCTCTTCCAGAGGACCCGGGTTCAGTTCCCAGCACCCACATGGCAGGTCACAACTGTCTGAAAATGCAGTTCCACGAGATCTGATACTTTCACATGAATGTACATTAAATAAAAAGTTAAATAAAATTAAAAAAATTTTTAAAAAGTAAATGAGGTTTAATCTGTGATTGTTGATAATGATATGATCTTGGCAGAGGCAGGTGGATCTTTGTGAGTTCAAGGCCAGCCTGGTCTACAGAGTGAGTTCCAGGACAGCCAGGGCTACATAGAGAAACACTGTCTCGAAAAAAAAAATTATTGACAATGATATGATCTCATTTTTCTCTATCTCTCGCTCCCTCTCTGGTTTTTTCAAGACAGGGTTGGTAGACTAGGTTGACCTTGAATTTAGAGAGCTGCCTGCTTCTCTACCTCCCCAGTGCTGGGATCAAAGGTGTGTGCCACCACCGCGCCCAACTGATGTAATCTCATTTCTCCTACAAGCCAGAAGAGGGCACCAGACCTCATTACAGATGGTTGTGAGCCACCATGTGGTTGCTGGGAATTGAACTCAGGACCTTTGGAAGAGCAGGCAATGCTCTTAACCACTGAGCCATCTCTCCAGCCCTGTAATCTCATTTCTCAAGGGTGGTATCTGACCTGATGGATGGGAACGTATAACCGTTAGGCACAGCTGCAGATACCAAGCTCTGACTTGGAAGAGTTTGGTTTCTCCAGGGATTTTCCCAAGCAGCAAACTGCAGGCGGAATATAGTTCCTGCTCTCTCTTCCCCCCTTCCTTCCTGCCTTCCTTTTCTTTTGTTTATAGGGATTTTTTCCCTCCAAAATTAGAATCATTAGGGGATGGACATCCTTCATAAATTTTCTGATAACTGGCAGTTGCAATTTTCGGCGCTATGATTTTTCTTCTTGAAACCCTTTTTCGTTTTGCAGAGTGCCAAGGACTGAACTCAGGTCTAAACAGGCCGAGCCCTCATCTCGTATGGAAGTACAACCTCAATGTTCTCCTGATTATTTTTTCATTTTTAGTGATAGAAAAGAAGCAGCCTGTTAAGAAAAAGATACTCCCAAGTGAAGAAACGGGCATATTATATATATTGGGACGAGGGGATTTTCGGGGTGCAGGACCCTGATTGGCTAACATTTTTCTAGTGGTCTTGACAAAGGGGAATAGGTATGTTCTGGGCTCAGGAACATCTGGTGCTCTTATCTAATCTTACCTAATGGGTGGTGTCAGCTTAGGGAACGCAGTGCTGGTGCTGACTGCCGTGGCAGCTGTGAGACCTGGGTCCTTTTACATGTGGCCAGGTTGCCCTAGGCCCCTCAGGCTAGTGAAATGGAAAATCAAAAAAAAAAAAAAAACAAAACAAGCAAACAGAAAACCAAACACTGAAAAGCCTTTTGAATAAAAAATATTATTATTATTATCTATTTATTGAGTTTTCGAGGCAGGTTTCTTTGTGTAACAGTTCTGGCTGTCCTGGAATTCACTTCATAGACCAGATTGGCCTCAAATTCACAGAGATCCACCTGCCTCTGCCTCTGTCTTTTTCTACTTTCTACTTCCTATGAAGACTAGCTCTATGTAAATGTCTCTTAGAGTCCTCATTGTTGTCTAAATTCTCTGGGATTGTGATTTGTAGGCTGGCTTTCTTTAAGTTTAAAAACCACTTATGAGTGAGTACATGCGATAATTCCCCCCCCCCTTCTCCCTTCTCCCTTCCCAATAAACTTCCTTCTTATGTTAGTTCTGCCTGATGGCGTGTTTGTTCCCCGCCATGGACTCCGCGGCCAGTCTTTTCAGGAGCTATCCTGGCTTTGGTACACTGGTGAATGAATTCATTTCCTATTCCCGCTCTCACTGGTGTCAGAGAACTTATTCCAGAGAAACTCCTGCAACATTATCACAGAGATTTGTTTCTTTTTAACATAATTTCATATCATGCACCCTGATTCTGCTCACCTCCCAGTCCTCCCATATCCTCCTCACCCCTGTAGTGCCCCCCAAAAGAAAGTTAAAGAACAAAACAAATCAAACAAACAAACAAAAACAAGAACAACAACGACAAAACAAATGAAAAACCTCTTCTGCAGGGCCGCTTGGGGTTCAGTCCTCGGAGGCGGTTGTTATTGCTGCTGCTACAAAACTTGATTACGTCGTGGAGTGTCTCTCTTTGATCTTCCCACGTGAAGCAGTTTCACATGCTAGGCAGGCCCTGTCTCTCAGCTACATCCCCAGTCCTCTTTCCACCTTTCATTCTTTAGATGGGTTCTCACTAAATTACCCTAGAATTCCTGCAGTCTGAGAAGGATTTAAGTTTGTGATTGTCCAGCCGCATTTCCTGAATAGCTTGGATCTCAGGCCTGCCCCATCAGACCCGACTATTGAAACTATTTCTCCCAGGGATTTCTGTAGTAGGTTCTGTACTATTTCGTTTAAGAACTTCCAAATATTTTATAGCATTCCCTTCAATATTCTAAAATTCATAGATAATATAATCTACATAGATAGTGGAAAATTAGTATAATGCCTAAAGTATAGGAATCATTTAGAAATATTTTTATGAAATACTGTGATTTTTTTTTTAAAGAGAGTGTCTCACTATGTGTAACCAAGTCTAACCTGAAGGGCTGACCTTGAGCTCATAGAGATCCACCTGCCTCTACAGGCTGGGATCAAAGGCCTGTGCCAACCCCAGTCAAGATATAATGATACTTATTTCCATATTAAAATCCTTGATAATCCAGACAGTGGTGATATATGCCTTTAATACCTTGATCAAAAAATTCCCTTGATCAAAAAATTCAAAGAAAGCACAATAATATACACAATCCAGACTCTCTCTGTATTTTCATCTTTATGTGGCTTAATTTTTTTATTCCTTTAATCTATGACTATCTGTACTCTTTTATATTATAACTGTCTATACTCTTTTTGCTCTCTCTCTCTATACATTTATTCAACATTGTGACCCATTTAGAGGTCTTATTTTTATCTGAATTTGTCTTTATTGCCTGTGTATCTGTAATTATTTTCTGACCAGGAGGGCTTTTTTTTTTAAAATGCTAAGAGGGTGTGGCGTGGCTAGGACCAACTCTGTGGCCCTGCCTGGCTCTGCCCAGTCCAACATGCCGGAGGGATGTTCACTACCTTTGAGAGCAATGCACATTGCCCCAGCTCCAGGGTTGCAGCAGGTCTATGTCACCATTAAGCAATTTGTAGCATGCTGCTCACAGACCCCATTTAAGGGCCCTCCCCTAAAGGAGCCATGCAGCCTTCACTGACAGTGCTGAGTCAGAAAGACCTTTCTTAATGGAGTCACAGCACCCCTACTTGCCACAGGCAGAGTCAATCTGAAAAGAAAAATGTGGCTACCAAGAAGCTGTGCTAATCTGTTCTTTTGTGTCTAGAATTTCTTTCCAAGCTCTCTCAGGATTTATGTGGATGTAGTTGCCCACACTGTGGTGCCAATTTGTAGGCGGAAGCTGCTTTTTTGTTTCCAGACTGCCCAGACCCAAATAATCACATAGAAACTGTATTAACTGCAATACTGTTTGGCCAATAGCTTAAGATTATTACTAGCTAGCTCTTACATCTTAAACTAACTCATTTCTATTATTCTGTATATTACCACAAGGCTCATGATTTACCAGCAAGATTCTGGGGCATCTGTCTTCTTCAGCATCTTCCTGACTCTGCCTTCTTTTCTCCTCTATCTCTGTTTGGAATTCCTGTCTTGCCCTATCCTGCGCTGCCATAGGCCCAAAGCAAATTCTTTATTAACGATGGTAATAAAACATATTCACAGCACACAGAGGGGAATCCCACATCAGAGTTCCAGGACAGCTAGAGCTACACAGAGAAACCCTAAAATAAAACCAATAAATAAATAAATAATACTTGATAGATATCAGAAAACTAGAAAGGGGCCTTAAGGAGCAAAAATAGAGGCTTTAAGGAGGGGTAGGAAGGGTTATAAAACACATGGTATGGCAGCAAAAAGGGAATGCCAGGGGCAGAAAGGATTTAGGAGGTGATGAGGGCCAGGGAGATAGGGGAGAAAAGAGAAAGTCATAAGGAAAGTATGAATATGCCTCAAGGAAGCTTGCCACTTTGCAGGGTAATTATAAAACACTCATTCACTATTATTAAAGACAATGAACTCGAGTGGCTTATATCTATATAAATAATAAAAAGCCTGAACTTATAAGAATTATAAAAAGCAATTCTATTAAAAATGAAATATAAATTATGGAAGATACTAAATAAAACCTTGTGTTAAGGAATTACAAAGGCTTACTTTTATAGGCAAAATAAAGAAGTGAGTCTAACTGAAGTAAAATGATAGCACGGTGGTGTGGGAGGGCCCTCTGTGTTGCTTTCAGTGGTTAATGAATAAAGAAACTGCCTTGGCCTGTTGATAGGGCAGAAATTAGGTGTGTGTGTATGTGGGGGGGGGACAAAATGGCATGCTGGGAGAAAGGAGGCAGAGTCAGGGGATGCCATGGATCTATCGCCAGAGATAGATGTGCTGAAGCTTAGCTGGTAGGCCACGACCTCGTGGTAATATACAGAATAATAGAAATGGGTTAAATTAATATGTAAGAGTTAGCCAGTAAGAAGCTAGAGCTAATGGGCCAAGCAGAGATTTAACTAATACAGTTTCTGTGGGATTATTTTGGTTCTGGGCATCCCGGACAAACAAGCGGGTCCTCCTCCTACAGGACAGGTCCAGTGAAATGGCTCAGCAGGTAAAGGGGGTTGCCACAGTCTAACCAAGTTTATCACCTAGACCCCCATAGGCAACGAGAGAATTAGCTCCTCTAAAGTTATCCTCTGTGCGTCACATGTATACACACGCACGGTGCACGTACCCACACAATAAATAAAATGTAAAGAAAATACTTTTAAGTTTTTTGTTTGAGGTAGGGTCTATGTAATTTTGACTGTTCTGTAAACCCACCTAATTAATGGCTTGGTGATGGCACACGCCCTTAATTCCAGGATTAGGGAGGCAGAGGCAGGAGGGTCCCTGTGAGGGCACACTAATCCTGAGCAGTGATAGGCTGGGACAGAAAGGCGTGGTTCTGAGTTTCGGAACAGCTAAGCTATCTAAAGAGACTTTTTTAAAAAATTTATTTATTTATTATGTATACAATATTCTGTCTGTATGCCTGAAGGCCAGAAGAGGGCGCCAGACCCCTTTACAGATGGTTGTGAGCCACCATGTGGTTGCTGGGAATTGAACTCAGGACCTTTGGAAGGGCAGGCAATGCTCTTAACCGCTGAGCCATCTCTCCAGCCCAAGAGACGTTGTTTTTGGTTTCTTCGAGACAGGGTTTCTCTGTAGCTTTGGAGCCTGTCCTGGAACTAGCTCTTGTAGACTAGGCTGACCTCGAACTCACAGAGATCCGCCTGCCTCTGCCTCCCGAGTGCTGGAATTAAAGGTGTGCGCCACCATCGCCCGGCTACTCCGCGTTCATGTTAACGTGCAGTCGCCACTGAGCCAGAAGAGAACGAGCAGAGCGAGTTTGTGGCTCCCCGGGATCGAAGTCAGGAGGTCAGGACCACCTTCTTTTCTGAGCCGTCTCCCCAGCTCCAGAGAGACTTTGGTTCGGACAAGCACGCTAGGCCCCGCCCCTCACGCACTGCGCCACCCCTGCATTTCCCCGTCATTCTGAGCCCGTAGCCGGGCGGAAGTGACGCTAGGCGGCCGCCGGAAGTGTCACGAAGTGTTGTGCGACCGAGTCTGTACTGAGACGGGCCTGGACCCGGAGCGATACCGCTATGTCGATCGAAATCGAGTCTTCCGAGTGAGTACGGCTGTGGCTTGTCCCGGCGTTGAGGGCGTGGGGTGGAGGGGCTCTCGAGGACGTCCGAGGGGGCTGCGCGCCGGGGCCTTGCGGCCTCGGTGTGCCCGCGGGGAGAGCAGCTCTGTGGCGGGCAGCCCGGAGCCCGGCGGCCCGCTGTGGGGCTGGAGAGGCTCGCCGAACAGACGTGATCGCTGTGCTTGCTCTGCTCGCCCAGCCCTCACTCAGGGCTGTCGTTGTGCCACCGCTCCCCCAGGCTGCCCGCGAGGCAGCTTTTCCCCCTAGTCCCAGCGCTAGTTACCAGAAAGGCTCGGTTGCTTCTGTTTGCGCAAACCCCAGGTGGCGCCGAGTTTTGATTTGCAGCTTGCTGAGTGAGAGCCGCGGTGTGGACGGAGAGACAGAATTTGGGTCAGAAGGATGATGCTTAGCGAAGCCGGGGGCGGCGAGGGGCCAGGCAGGCGTGGAATTAGTGATGGAAGAGTCTTTGGTGGACTTCTCCAGGACTCCTCCCTCTGCCTTTGCTGGCCAACAGGTAAAATGTAAATTAGCAGACGTTTGTGTTCGGAGGGCAAGGGAGGTAGATGTGTCCTGAAGGTCTGCTGAAGGGGGAGGCATATTAAATCGACTGAGGTGGAGACCTGCTGTGTATTTTTTAAAACTGTAAACCGGGCGTGGAGTGCGCACATCTGTAATCTTAACACTGAAGAGGAGGGTAGGGAAGGCTTTGTCATTTTTTTAAACGAGCCAGCCAATATTTCCTACAGTAATTTAGATGACTACCTACCAATTTATCTATTCATTTCTTTATTCATTTACTTATTTATTTGGCTTGTCATTTTTTAAATGGACTGAGATTTCCTACAGCAGTGTAGGAATAATGGCGTCTCATTTTTAACAAATGGACCAGATTTCCTAAAGCAATATAGATGATTCTATCTGTCTGTCTGTCTATCTATCTATCTATCTATCTATCTATCTATCTATCTATCTATCTATCTATCGCTGTTTGTCTAATGATTTATTCTATGTATTTTTCTTACCTATCCATTTATTTGGCTTATCATATTTTAAATGGACCAAGATTTCGTACATCAGTGTAGATGATTTAATCCATTTATCTATTTATTCAATAATTTAATCTATTTACTTATTTATTTGGTGCCTCATTTTTAAAAAATGTACCAAGATTTCCTACAGCAGTATAGATTCAATCTATTCATCCATCTATATCTATCTAGTGATTGAATCTAAATTCATTCACTTATTTGACTTATAATTTTTTAAATGAACCAAGATTTCCTACAGCGATGTAGATGATCTTATTTATTTATTTAATAATTCAATTTATTTATTTATTTACTTGGCTTGTCTTTTTTTAAAAAATGGACCAAGATTTTCTATAGCAATGTAGATGACTATCATATCTACTTATTTGTCTTGTTTTTTTTTTTTTAAAAAAATAGACTAAGATTTCCTACAGCAACATAGATGATTTAATCCATTATTCAATTAATTAATTTGTTTGGCTTGCCATTTTTTTAATGACCAAGATTTTTAATAGCAATGTAGATGATTCAATCTATTGATTGATTGATTCGCTGATCTATTTATTTATTTAATTTATCTGGCTTTAAAAATTTTAATTTGGGTCAAAGATGTGCACCCCCACCGCTCCAGATGTTTTAAAAAAGACATCATTGACTATTGTAGGTGTAAAGTGTCTCAACAGGTGTCCAGTAAATCCAGTGATCAAAATGAGAAAGGCAACCAGCTTTCTTTCTGAGTGGGAAACATTGGGCAGACAATTTCCCCTTTCTGAACCCTAGTTCTTCTATCTTTAGCTGGAAGTTTGGAACCTTGATTCTGTGATTGTTTGCCGAGTTTTACTCTCAATAACTAAATGGAAAGTGGGTAGTAAAAGGACTAATCGGTGGCTGGAGCTCTCTGGGCTGATGGCTGTCTTTGTTTTCTCTCAGTGTGATTCGTCTCATCATGCAATACTTGAAGGAGAACAGTTTGTACCGGGCATTGGCCACCTTACAGGAGGAGACCACTGTCTCTCTCAATACTGTGGACAGCATTGAAAGTTTCGTGGCTGACATTAACAGTGGCCATTGGGATACTGTTTTACAGGCTATACAGTCTCTGAAATTGCCAGACAAAACCCTTATTGATCTCTATGAACAGGTAAGAGTGAAGTGATGTTCCTGAGCTTTGTGGGTTGGTCCTTAATGGAGAGTATCAGTGAGCCTTCCTTCCAGAGCCCAAGGGATATAACTGGCTGGAAATTCACATCGTCAAGACTCAGTAGTGTATTTTTTTTTCTTTCTTGGAAGATTCAACATTTAGTCCCAGCACTTAGGAGGCAGAGACAGGTGGGTGTCTGTGAGTTCCAAGCCAGCCTGGTCTACAGAGTGAGTTCCAGGATAGTCAGGGCTACACAGAGAAACCCTGTCTTGAGGAGAGGGTTGGGAGGAAGAAGAAAAAGACTGATGAAGAGGAAGTTCTGAAAAATGAATTTTCTTTCCATTGTCCAGGTTGTTCTGGAACTGATAGAACTTCGTGAGTTGGGTGCTGCCAGGTCCCTTCTGAGACAGACAGACCCCATGATTATGTTGAAGCAAACACAGCCAGAGCGCTATATTCATCTGGAAAACCTCTTAGCCAGGTCTTACTTTGACCCTCGTGAGGTAAGGACATGGTAGTGAAAAGACATCCTTGTTAACTGTGAAAATTAAATAATGTGGCCTTGCAAAATTACTTTTTAATTTTTGTTTGTGTATATGTTTGGGTGGATAGATATGTGTAGAGGTCAGAGAACCACCTTACAGGAGTAGGTTCTTTTCTTCTACCATGGGATCCAAACTCATTTCATCATGGGTGGTGGCAAACACCTTTTTCCCACAGTGCGCTCTCATCCACCAATGAGATGTATAAATGCATCTTTTTATACACATATATACACACAAATGCAGTTTCTTTCCCACATTGGCTTTCACTAGAGGGCTTCCAAAATGAAGAAGAATGCAATAGGAACTAGGTAATAGAAAGTTAGATTTCTGAAGAATATGAGTCTTCGACCCTGCAAATATTTCAGAAACTATAATCCTACCTCTATTATGACTTACATGGCCTCTTCAGGAATAACAGTATGGACTGACTGATTCCAACTCTCTTCCATACTTCAGAAATGCAAGAGTGCAGAATTGCAAAGTTACTTTAAAACACTAAATCTATTTAGTTCAGCACCTGTTTAACTGGGTATTTTATTGTTTTACTCTGAGAATGTCTTATTTCCTTTGCTTTTGAAAAAAATTTAATTTTTATTATATTTAAAATGTGTGCGTGTTTGTGTACATATGTGTGTACATAGGTGTACATGTGTGCTTGTGTGCACAATCCTCAGAAGGCCAGATGCATTGAATTCCCCCTGAAACTGGAGTTATAGGGAGTAGTGAGCTGCCCAATGTGGGTTCTGGGAATTGTTTTTTTGCAAGAGTAGTACATGCTTTTAACTACTAAGCTTTAATTATATATATTCATGCCTTTCTTCTCCTTGGAAATGATACCAACTCTTTTTTTTTTCTTTTAGGCCTATCCAGATGGAAGCAGCAAAGAGAAAAGGAGAGCAGCGATTGCCCAGGCATTAGCTGGAGAAGTCAGTGTGGTGCCCCCATCTCGTCTCATGGCATTGCTGGGACAGGTAAGTGAATACCTGTAGAACTGAAATTATCCTGAACTACTGGTACTGTTTTCTGTGTATAAGGCATATTTCTGAACTAAGGAAATTATACACCCTGGGAGTAGAGCCTACCTACAAGTTGGGCTCTTTGCTCAGAAGCTGTACCGAGCCACCTTTTTCCTCTTTTCCTGGATCGGCAGTGTAGACAAACCATTCAGAACGTAATCTCTACATCATTTAGAATTATGTTGGGATGTGCTAGGGAACTTGGAATAATGTTAATGCTCCCTGGTCTTGTCAAGCTGGGGCTGTAGTTGAGTTGGTAGGACAGACTGCTTCTGTGCTGGAGATTTTAGATTTGCTCCCGACCAAAACCAACAGTGAGACTTTATTTTCTGACACATAAAAATACATATGTGTTTATGATATTGCTGTGAGGATTTGTGTGTGTATGCACAAATCCCAGCACCTGGGCGATGCAGGCAACTTAGGGAGGAAAGGATTTATTTCATTATATACTCCACCAGCATCTGGGGAAGCCAGGTAAGCTCAAAGCGGAGACGTAGAGGTGGGGACTGAAGAAGAAATCAGTTAATTATGCTGCTTACTGTCTTGCTCTTCTTACTTTCTTATACAACCAAGGGTGCTCCTGCACAGTGGACTGGGCCTCTACATCATTAACCAAGAAAATGCCCTGATAGGTCTGCCCACAGGCCAGTCTGATGGAGGCAATTTCTAACTTGAAATTCTGTCTTCCCAGATTGGTTTGTGTGTCAAGTTGGCAAAAACTCCATCGGGAGTGCAGAGATGTTCAGGTAGCATTCATTAGATAAGGTGTTGAAAGCAGTGCAAACGTTCACTAATATATTGAATAGGTAAACTGAAACAACAATAGATAGTGTATTGACAACCATTAAACCTGATAGCTTTGCAATCCTAATACATATGAGCATGCATATGTATGGCATGTAATAAATAGTATGATGTGATACTAGATGAAGCAGAATATAAACTTAGTATATAGTATAATTACTAATACAGTAATTAAACACATCGTGAGAGGAAAATGACAGAAGGAATTATTGTGCAGTGTCATTAGTGGCTGGTTTTGAGTCTGGAACTCTGGGAAATTTCTGCTTTACAATTTTCGTTTATAATAAAGGAAAATAGGTGTGAGGTACAGTTTTTTGCCTGTCAGAGTCTTTCATGAAAAGTCCATGTTCTGTGACACACTGAACAGGAGATTATGTTTGGATAGTAGGAAACTGGAAACTGGAGAGCGTTTTCTGGACCTCGTTCTTTCAGGCACAGTTTGCCTGAGCAGCAGTGATGGCTTTTCGGTGCCACTCAGCAGATCGCTGTGCTTTCTGTTTCCACAGGCATTGAAGTGGCAGCAGCACCAGGGCTTGCTTCCTCCTGGTATGACCATAGATTTGTTTCGAGGCAAAGCAGCTGTCAAAGACGTGGAAGAAGAAAAGTTTCCCACACAGCTGAGCAGGCATATTAAGGTAAGCTCTGATAAAGACAGCTGGTAATTAGTTGAGTACTCATCATGTGCAGAGCCAGGCCCTGTTGGCAGGAGCTGGGATACCAGGGAGAAGGGCTTGACAGTACTCAGGGTTCTCTCGGTGTCCTTTTGGGTACTGCTGGAACCTGGCAGTGGCACATGTCAGTTGTAGATACATATTTGACATTCAGCCCATAATCCTATATTTGGGAAAATGGTTTAGTTGGGATTATAGAATTTTCCATATTTATATCCTATTAAATATTTGTGCTTGCCGGGCGGTGGTGGCGCACGCCTTTAATCCCAGCACTCGGGAGGCAGAGGCAGGCGGATCTCTGGGAGTTTGAGGCCAGCCTGGTCTACAAGAGCTATTTCCAGGACAGGAACCAAAAGCTACGGAGAAACCCTGTCTCGAAAATCAAAAAAAAAAAAAACATTTGTGCTTAGTCTGCTGCATGTTAGGCTAAGGGTTAGCCATGGATCTTAAAGCTGACTCGTGATGTTAAGGAGAATAATTTTGCCTTATGACTTAGATACTGTGTGAGTGCATGCCAAGGATTAGATCTGGAACCTTAACATACCTCTGAGCTAAGCCTCGAGACCTTGATTGTATTGGGAAACTGTTTTAGAAAAAGGAGATCAAATAGTTTGGCTTCCAGAACTAATGGTGTGTGCTTAGTGCCTTAGCTTCTCTGTAGTTTTGTGCTCTGATTGCATTAATGAATTTTAAAATGCTGCATGTTCATGGTGTTAAGGAAATGGCTCAGTGGATAAAATGCTTGCTGTGCAAAAATTCCCAGTGCCCACATAAAATTGAGCATGTTAGCATGCATATGCAAGCCTAGTGCTGGGGCAGAGGGAGGCAGGTATTCTAGCAGAATATGGGGGTGCTTCAGGTCTAGTGAGAGATTCTGTCCTGAAAAATGAGGTGGAGAGAGGTAGAATATGATTCTTTGACCTCTAACCTCCAGATGAGCATGCATGGGTGAGTGCATCTGCATGAACATGTGCACATGTGCATATACTGTACTGCAAATGTGCACACACAGATGTGCATATTCCTTAACTCAGTAGTTTGTATTTGTCTTTTCTGCACTGTGTGTTCTAATTTGCATGCGATAGTATTTTTGAGTAGTACTTTTATTTGCCTTGGTCGAAGACTTGAATAACTGAATAAGTTAGAGATCATTCTGTTGGTGCTACTGGGTTAGAAGTTTTCTGGAATGAATATTTTGCATTAGAGCTAGATAGTGGGGTGGTTGTGGCACAGGCTTTTAATCCCAACACTCAGGATACGGAGGCAGGTTCTCAGAGTTCCAGGCCAGCTTGATCTATCGAGGGAGTTCCAGGACAGCTGGGGCTACACAGAGAAACCCTGTCTTGAAAAATAAGTAAGTAAATAAAGTGGTGATGTGCCCCAGTAATTCCTGCAGGCCAAAGCAGGAAGACTCAAGTTGAAAGCCTGTCTTATCCCTAGACACAGTGGCCTGGGGATAGTTTGGTAGAGCCTAGTATGTGTGGACCCTGGGTCTGTATCCCAGCACTAAAAAAGGAAAATCAGTGTTATTATCTGTCTGCTGTCCTGTGGTTTCCCTGACACTGGAGCATAGTTAGTGCAAACGCTAGGAAGGCACTTAGCAAGCAAATAACTCGTCCAATGATTAGTCCTAGTTTTCTTCCCTAAAGATGGGTAGATAGATTAATTTATTTAATGTATGAGTGTTTTGTGTGCATGTTCGTGTACTACATATGTGCCTAGTGCCTGTAGAGGCCAGAAGGGGGCATCATGTCTCTTAGAACTATAGTTACAGATGGTCCTAAGGTGCTATGTGGGTTCTGGGAGTGGAATCCAGGTCCTGTGCAAGATCATCCAGTGCTCTTAACCGCTGAACCATCTCTCCAGCTCTTAGTCCTAGTTTTGTGAGCCACATATTATCACTGATTCAATAAAAGGTTATGAAATAATGATGAAAATTTTATTTACAACACTCTTATTTTGAAAATGAGTCCCCTCTTCCATCCAGACACACAACAGAAACATTAAACCATGTTAACTTGGAATGGAAAGGCCTTCTAATTGCTGATTCTGGCAGAAAGTTATAGCTTGTGCTAACTGAATTGTTTTATATCTCATGTTAAAAAAATTTTTCCCCCATATACCACCACACACTCTGTGTGATGATGTATGCTTGTAATCCCAGTATTTAGGGTTACTGCAGAAGGAAGATCTCATTAGAGGACAGGGTTCCAGTGGGCTACATTGAGTTCTTGACCATCTTAGGCCACATAGTGAAATCATCTCTGAAAGGACAAAACCTTGTTTTTTCCCATTTTTTTCCCATTAACTAATTTTATTATCAAAACAGGAACAACATTTAGATATAAAACTGGTCAGAGAAAGCATCTACCAGGGTCCATGTGTAGAAATGCCTTCCAATACTCCACAATATGGGCCATCTGGGATTATATGCAAGGGCTGGGTTTCTTAAAAGGCTAAAATGGAAATCGTTTAAAGGCCCTTAGGTAACAATTTATGTGTTCTTCGTTTCACTTGAAACAGTTTGGTCAGAAATCCCACGTGGAGTGTGCTCGGTTCTCTCCAGATGGTCAGTATCTGGTCACTGGATCTGTTGATGGATTTATTGAAGTGTGGAACTTCACTACAGGAAAAATCAGGAAGGTAAAGTATTAAAAATGCATTAACTTTTAAAGGAAGAATTGCTAATTTTCAGTTAATTTTGTCTTATTTGTGAGTTATATGATTGAGGAAGTGTCTTTATGAAAGATTTATTTTTATAGTTTAAACTCATTTAAGCTCATTTTAAGTTGAGTTTCTATTAAATGGGAGAAACTTTTGTTATCTGTTCATGAGTTTTTATTGAAAACATTTTGGTTGGAGTGAGTTACGTGTCTGTAATATTCAGAAAGGGTCATGAGATCTTCAAGAGAAGTGTGCAGCTCTTACTCTCATCCTTGAGCCATCAGAGCTCCTCTTTGGTTGATTCAGGGCTACCCATTCCTTAGCTTTAAAGGGATGTTCTGTGTGTGTTAACAGTTACTTACATGTCCTTTTAGTAATGTTACACAGAGGGCAACATACATGCCACGTACTGTATTATGCCCTCGATTTCCTCTTTGTAGTGTTTGAACTACATTGCAGTGCAAGGAATGAAGCATGGTCTATGTATAGTCTCTTAGAGATTGTTGCCAGTCTCACCTAATTTTAGTACTAATTGTACTTTTCATATGAGTGAAGTTTATATGTAAATAGCCACCAAATTTTTCTGTTCTGTGAAGTCTATGACCACGTTCACCATGTGAGTGTGTTCAGGTACAGATGGACATATGTATGTGTTTGTGAGACCAGAGGAAACCTTGGGTGTTTAGTCAAGTGTTGTCCTCCTTGTTTTGACATAGGATTTCTTAGTGGCGGGGAACTCCTCAAATAGGCTAGCTTGGATGCTCTGCGAGGTATAGACTTAGCTCTGCTCTCCTAGCTCTGGGGTAACAAATGGGTACCATAATTTTTCCCACCACATGAGTTCAGGAGTGCTCCTAAGACAGTAACTTCCCAGCCCCTTTGTCCTTTTTCTTATTTATTTCTTTTTTGAAATGAGGACTTTCTATCTTAAGGAAATCAAAATATGCATTGCAGGTGCTGGGGCAATGGCTCAGTGGTGAAAGCACTTGCCGTGCAAACATGAGGACAGAGTTCAGGGCCCCAGAACTTCTGCTTTCTGTGAATTTCTGGGGTCTGGGTGGGGCCACTGGGGCAGTGGTTTGATTTTGTGTTATTTTAATAACTGTTAATCATCACTTTAGGATCTTAAGTACCAGGCCCAAGATAACTTCATGATGATGGATGATGCTGTCCTCTGCATGTGTTTCAGCCGAGATACTGAAATGTTAGCAACTGGGGCCCAAGATGGAAAGATTAAGGTATGGAATGCTTAGATTTAGACATTTAAAAATTTTTTAATGGTGTGATACACATGACATTTATTACCAAAATAACTCCTATATATTAAGCATCCATTTGATGCTAATCCCCTTTTCATTTTCAGTTTTACTAATAATCCTGTCTGGGATGGTCCATTAACATATTTGCAGTCACACAGCTGGTAAATTACAGATCTGGCACTTCAGTCCAAATATGTTCATGTCTGTCTTGGTTGTAGGGCAATATATGTAATGTACTGCAGGTTAATATTTCCTTTCTTCTTTTTCTCTGTATCTATCTATCTGTCTGTCTGTCTGTCTGTCTGTCTGTCTGTCTATCTGTAGGGGATGGTATTAGCTGTGGCTTGTTTTTAGTTGCTGATAATGCAGCTGGGAGGTAAAATAAGGAAATAGTTCCTGCTTAATAGACTTGGCTCCTATTTTTTTTGTCTTCTCTTCTTTTGTGGTGTTGAACTTGGGGCCTTGTGAATGTTAGACAAACACTCTTACCACTGGGTTGTGTTTTATTTTATATGTATAAATGTTTTGTCTTCATGTGTATATGTGTGCACCACTTGTGTGCCTGGTGCTTTAAGGTCAGAAGGTGGCATCAGATTCCCCTGGGACTGGACTTACAGTTAGTTCTGAGTCACCCTGTAGGTATTGGGAATTGAATCTGGGTCCTCTACAAAAGTAAAAAGTGCTCTTAACTACTGAGCCGTCTCTGCAGTTCACCACTGTGTCTTGAATCCATATTATTGTACTACTGCAATAGACATGCCAGATTGGACTGTAGGCATGCATCTTTGCTGCTACCTTGGTATGTTAGTGCTGTGTTGTCAGCTGTCCCTGCCAACACTTCATTCACATTTTTATCTTCTTAAAGGTGTGGAAGATTCAGAGTGGACAGTGTTTAAGGAGATTTGAAAGGGCACACAGTAAAGGTGTCACCTGTCTCAGCTTTTCAAAGGACAGCAGTCAGATCCTCAGTGCATCTTTTGACCAAACAATAAGGTAAGAGGAGTCCCAGAGCAGTCCTTATGACAGTTTGATAAAATAAGGCCCCAGAGGGAAGTTACTCGTGAGTCTTCATGCGTTTCCAGGATGGGGTGGTATGGAGAACAAGGCCCTGTTAGGTCTCATCTCCTCAGGTTCAGGTGGCCCAGCGCTTTGGTATCTAGATATCCAGAAGGATTTGAGAGGGTGAAATAACAGTGTTTCATTTTTCTCAGTGTGTGGTCTGTGATCCTGGGTTGGGAGGTAGAAGCTTGGACTCCCAACCCTTGGAAGGCAGAGACAAATTCTAGGGCAGCTTGAACTCCCTAGTGAAGCACTTGTTTTAAAAAACAAAAATGTGGTTTTTACTGTGTACATCATTTAATATTGTAATATAATACTTTTGTAATTCATCTAAAATACATTCAGTGATTTGTTTCCACATAACAATGAATATTCTTTTAATTTTATTTGATAGAATTCATGGTTTAAAATCTGGAAAAACACTGAAGGAATTTCGAGGCCATTCCTCCTTTGTTAACGAGGCAACATTTACCCAGGATGGACATTACATTATCAGCGCATCTTCTGATGGCACTGTGAAGGTAGAGTATCATCACTGACTCCTGGGATGTCCTCCTCACTCTTGCTCTTTAAGACGGTACCATTGGTCAGGATGGTGATGATACAGCTGTGAGTCGGAGGCAGGCATGCTGTGGGTGTTCCCTGTTTGTTGGTCTATATCATACACACTCATAACCTCACACTCAGACAACCCAATCTTTATCTCACGTGTAGAAACATAAGTTATCCTTCATCCATAGGTACACACAGTAGTTCAGCCTGTCTTCCTGTGAATATTAGTCACTACTTGTAATCAGATTCAGAAATGTTTCAATGACCAAATGCCCTTTTTGTGTTTCTTCCCAAATTAAGTCTTTCCTTATATCTGAAGGGGAGTGAGGGAGAGAAAGCATAGAAATACAAGCCTCCCAGCAGTTGGGGGACAAAGGCAGGAAGACTTCTACAAGTAGCTATATAAAAAGGACCTTGTCCTAAAAACAGAGGGGCTGGAGAGACAGCTCAGTAGGTAGAAGTGCTTGCTGCTCCTGCAGAGAACTCCATTCAGTTCCCAGCACTTACATGGTAGCTCATAGCCATCTGTAACTCCACTTTCAGTCTCTGTGTGCACTGTATGCTTATGGTGCACATCCGTCCATGCAGACAAACATTCGTATCCATAAATAAAAGTAAATAAACTCAACTTTCAAATAGTCCTTTCCCAACATATCTCAACTGAAAGTAATGAGTCTTTATTCAGTACCTTTAAATATTTGTGTTGTCCAGAGCTGTTAGTCACAGAGGAAAAGCACTGGGAGCGTGCTGTAGAGGCTCTCCGCCCCCTAGTGAGGGGTATCTGAACAGTACCATGCAGCCCTTTTTTGTCTCTTCTCTAAGCTCTCTGACTACACTCTTTGAGTTCATAAGCCTAGAAGGACAAGGTAAGAACTGAGTAGTCCAGGTGGCTGAGTGGCTTCTGCCTTTTAGGTTCTCATGTATGTGCCAATGCTGTGATCTTTTTGACCATATTCACCTCAGCCTCACCAAATCAGAGTTTTTAAAACAGGGCGCTAAATTGACGTCTCTTTTGGTGTTAATGCCTTTTGAGCGTTTTTGTTTGTGTTTGTACATGTAGATATGTACATGTTTCCTTGTGTACCTTGAGGTCAGAGCAGGTCAGCACTGGGTGGTGTTCCTTAGTTGCTTCTCCGTTTATGTGTTTTTCTTCCTTTTTTCTCTTTTTTAATGATTTATTTACATATTTTTGTATTTATATGTACAGAAGTGCTCTATCTGCATGTATGCTTGCACACCAGTAGAGGGCATCAGATCCCACTGTAGGTGGTTGTGAACTACCATGTAGTTGCTGGGAATTGAACTCAGGACCTCTAAAAGAGCATCAGTGCTCTTAACCTGAGGCTTCCCTCCATGGAGACCTGCCCTCTTTTTGTGGGTGGAGGGGTTCTGGAATGCACCACCTTGCACTAGGATTCAAAGATCTAGGCCCGAGAGCCCCAAGGCTTGTCGTGAGTCTTTCCAGTGCTGGGATTGCTGGCACCCACCTTTTATGTGGTAGCTGGGACTCAAACTTAAGTCCTCAAAATAGAAAGTGACTAGCAGGCACTTTTCTGAGCCATGTCCTCAGTCCCTGGGTTATTCTCCCCTTTCTTATTTCCCTTTTATACTCTTTCTCATCTTTCTCAAACTAGGGATCGTTTTGCCTCGTCCTCCTGATGCTTGAAATTACAGGTCTCATGCCTGATATTTTGTTTAGTTTGAGACAGGATCTTGCTATACAGTAGCCCAGGCTGACCTTGAACCCTCCCCTTAGTGAGTGCTGGGATTAAAGGTGTGTGCCAGTGTGCTAGCCTCTAGCTGTTCATGAAGATAGCATGATCCTGAAAAATAAATGATTTTTATTATTTAGCTTGTGGTTTTCATTTTATTATGCCGCTTAAATGCTGAGGAATGCTTACTATACATGTGGCAGTATTGGTTATTTGATTTTCTTAAACCTAATTGTTAATCTAAGTGTTATGTTTTATATTTTTGTGGTAGATCTGGAACATGAAGACCACGGAATGTTCAAATACCTTTAAATCATTGGGCAGTACTGCAGGGACAGATATTACCGTCAATAGCGTGATTCTGCTTCCTAAAAACCCAGAGCACTTTGTTGTGTGCAACCGATCAAACACAGTGGTCATCATGAACATGCAGGGGCAGGTGAGTACTCAGAAGGTGCTTCTGCACTGGACTTGGTTCTGGTCCGTACTGTGGTCAAACAAGGGTCACTGTTTCTAAGCTATATAAGCTGTATTTATTTATAGATACACATGCAGAAGCACATCCTTTCTGCAGTGTGTGTATGATGCTTTTTCATCCTTCATCTAACCTGTCTTTTGATTTCTGAGACAGTATCCTAATGTGTAGCCTGGGCTGCCCTCAAACTCAATGATCCTCCTGTCTCAGACTTCTGAGTGTTGGGATTATAATACACTACTATGCCCAGCCAGCTCTGGTCTGTCCTTTAGCTTTTAGGACTGACCTGAAGATTATCCCTTTTAGGGAGGTCCAGTGTGGTGTGGGTCTCTTTCTTGGGATATCTAACTACCACAGGCGAACTAATAGATATTAATGGGATACTAATAGAAAGAAAACAGCAGTGTCTCACTGTGTAGCCTAGGCTGGTCTTGAATGCTGAATCCTCCTTCCTCAGTCTTCTAAGTGCTGGAACTGCAGGTGATCACTCAGGGTGAATTTAAAGTTGTATATCATAAAGGAAAATCGTAGTGTTCCTTCCTGGGTGGAGGATGGGTGTTGTGTCTGGTAAGAGTGGACTGGTGAATGTTAAGTCCAGGTAGCCTTGAAAACCGAGTTGTATTGATTTAGAAGATGGTTGTTTGTGAGATGAATTTGCCTCATGAGAACATGGGCAATAAAATAACTGAAGGACAGGGCTGGTGACTTGGGTGCAAAATTCAAAATTTCTGACTGCTACTTAACTAAGTTAAATTTACCTTTTGAATATTTTCAGGCAGGAAGATGTAACATACGATGAATGAAACTGGCAATAGTAACCAAAGTGCAAAATAACAGTGTAAAAAAATGTCAGTTTTTAAAATTTTGTTTTCTGGGTGTGTGACACATGTCTTTAATCCCAGCACTTGGGAAGTTGGAGGCAGAAGGATCAGGAATTCAGTCAACTTTGGCTGCAGAGCAAGCTTGAGACCAGCCTGGCTACATGACCCTATCTGCAGACATAAAGTCCTCATTAAACGTTAGGTCGGTGGTAGTTTAGACTGCTGCCCCTGCCCACAGTTGCCCTGCTACAAGTCTGGTGTTTGCTTTTGTTTTGGGTGCGGTGTCTAGATTGTCAGAAGCTTCAGTTCTGGTAAGAGAGAAGGTGGTGACTTCGTTTGCTGTGCCCTCTCACCCCGCGGTGAGTGGATCTACTGTGTTGGGGAGGACTTCGTGCTCTACTGCTTCAGCACAGTCACCGGCAAGCTGGAGAGAACTCTGACGGTGAGTCCGTGTCCTCTGACTCTCCATGCAGGCTGCCATCAGTGTGAACCTCCTTAGAAAACATGCAGTCGGGGAGTTTACCAATGAATGTGATTGTATCATATATTAGAAATCAGGTGTATTGTAGCACAGTTTGGCTTCAGAGAAAGGGTGAACAGTACAGAAAGCAGAGAAGAAACAGCTTGCTAGCTAGGCCTGACTTTCTGGGGCCGAAGGATTGGAGAGACAAGCTTTCTTCATTCCTTTTGGAGGTAACTACTTGGATATTATCCTTCCAGTTTGATTGCTTTTGACACTTTCAGCTTTATGCTACTAAAAATTTCAACTAAATTAAAGATATTATGAGGAGTAATTTTTTTTCCCTTTATCTTTCCAAGACAGTTTTTTTCTGTGTAGTCCTGGCAGTCCTGAACTCACAGAGATCCTCCTGCCTCTGCCTCCTGAGTGTACAGGGAGGGATTAAAGGCATGTGCCACAGCTCAGTTTATGGGGAACAGTTAATACCAGTTGCTATAATACATGGTCCCCAAATTTTAGTGATTTAACAAAATAAAAGCTTTATTTCTGATTATGTCACAATTATTACATCACAACGTGGTGTGGATTGGATAGCCCTCTTTAAGTAGTGCTGTTTAGAATATATGACCTCTCAGGGTCTCTTTCTCCCCAGCCATCTCTAAAGGCCTCTTGAGAGTGCTTTAAGTAAGACCTGTGTACCCTGACTGCTTTCCGTGTTCTAGGTTCATGAGAAGGATGTGATTGGGATTGCACACCACCCGCATCAGAACCTGATTGCTACCTACAGTGAGGATGGACTCCTGAAGCTCTGGAAACCCTAAGTCTCTTTTACAATGGAGACGTGTTCATGTGTTACTTTTACTTTTCATATCTGCCTAAGCAAAGATACTGTCTGAATAAGTCACAAGAATAATTGTGCAAAAATTCATGTTTAAATAGAAGTTATCATTTAAAGTTTTTTTTCTTTTTCTGAGATGTGGGTTTCTCTGTAATCCTGGCTGTCCTGAAACACACTCTGTAGACCAGGGTGGCCTTGAACTCAAGAGATCTGCCTACCTCTCAAGTGTTTGAATTAAAGGTATGAACCCCACCCCCTTTGCCGTCTTGCTTTTAGAGAGCATTTTAAGGGGGAATCATTAACTGGGGAATTCATTTAATGTTTTCATTAATCTCTACCAAAAGACTTTAAATACTGTTAATTAAAACGTGTCCTAGCATAAAATGTGTAAATAAGTCACTGTGCCATATTCAGCAGTTGTGGATTTTTAAAAAAAAAAAGATTTTAATAAACTTAATACCTTTCTGAAGACTTTACCATAAGTGTTAATAGGGAGAAAGAGAATCATTCTTGAACCTTAGGTCTGATATTCAGTTCCTGGGGTAGTTTAGGACTAACATGAAAAAGGCCTGGTGACACACAATCACATTCGGCTGTCAGCGTCTTTCTGAGCTCTGCCCTTTATTGTTCAGGCTTTCTTCAATGTAGCGCTCATGTTCGGGTTGGAACTAGTTACAGGGTGGTTTATGGGATTTTTGAAGTTTAGACATCCTTTTTTGGAGGATGATTTGGCACTGAAAATGTACTGTTGTGAAGAAAAAGTAGAAAAGGACTGGAGATTTAAATTCTCTTGTAACGTGTATCAGTTAGCTGAAGAAAAATATTTCAACAACTCTTGAAAATGGATTCCACATTAATGTCCTGATTTCAACCAACAATGTAGAGAGCATTTGTTAATGTATGCTAAGCTGTTCAAGAGAGTGAGGCCTTCTCCTAGGCTTTTAAGTCATTACCAAGTTTCCATATTTTGGGCTCAGTTGGTAGAATGCTAGCCTAGCACACATGTCTTGATTTCCCAGTGCCACATAAACTTGCATGCCTATATTCCAGCAGTTGGGAGGTAGAAGCAAGAGGACTAGAAATTCAAGTTAGCTCTATAATATGTTCAAGGCTAGCCTGGTCTACAAACTGAGTTCCAGGAAAGCCAGGGCTGTTTACACAAACTCTTGTCTTGAACCCCTCGGCCCCCCAAAAGCACAAGTTTAAGGTCAACATGGGAGGCTATAGGGGAACCATGTCTTTTTTATCTTTATTTATTCTTGGTCTTTCAAGACAGGGTTTCTCTGTGAGTTCTAGCTGTCCTGGAACTAGCTCTTGTGGACCAGGCTGGCCTCAAACTCATGGAGATCTGCCTGCTTCTGCCTCTAGAGTGCTGAGATTAAAGGTGTTCGCTGCTACAGGGACTGTAGCATGGTATACCAGTAAGCTAAGGGATAAACTGGTAGTTTCTAGTTTCTGAGCTTACATTTGGAAAATTTCTAGCAGACCACCTTTGTTCATCCTTCAGCTACTTTTGGAAGGAACTTGCAAGACTGGCCTGCCTTAAGCCCTTCCTGCCCAGCTTTCTCTAGGGCTAGAGGTAGGAACCACCCTCCTGGAGCAGTCCTCTGCTAAGGCAGCATTAAGGTCGATGCTCACCTCTGGTACCCACTTCCCATCGAAGTAGCCAAGTTGGGAGAAACTCCCATGTGGTAGTACAGAATGCGACCTGCTCAAAGGCTGACATCTGGTGGCTAACTCGGCAATTACCCCCAAGCCAGAGGTTATAGGGGCCTAATGAAAACTCAATACCCGGGACTTTATTATAAAAAGTCATGTTTGAAGAAGGTAGTAGTTTTGGTGTGGCCCACCAGACAATCCTGGTGTTCTGTTCCCTACTTAGTTGACAATCATGATGAATCACATTTCAGGGTAATGTCTTTTAGAAATGCCAACAGTGTAATTCTAGGGTGTAGTTTTCTCATTGGTTTCTGATTCTTGCAAGTCAGTTTTGTTCTAGGTTCAAGCTGACTCACAATCTGAATTGTCTGTTAAAGTATTTACCTCCTGTGACTGTCCATGTTACCATGGACAAGACTAGAAAGGACAAGCAGCTGGACTCCAGTCTTTTATGTTTTACCCCCCCAGTAGCTTGTTTGAAAGACATTCTCAGGTCCCACCCAAACTAGTACTGAGATTCATCCAGCAAGCATAATCGTATACAGCACTTTACATCATCTTTTCACTAGGTGTTCATTTTGACTCTTTCCAAAGGTCTTAATTAAATGCAACAGCTCTTCTGTACTTCACAGCTTTTGTTAGCATCTCACGTCTGGAAAGCTTCAAGTACAGTATGTTCAAGGTGACGTTTTCCTGCTTTGAGTTTAAAACTGGATGTAGTGGTGCATGCCTTTAATTGCAATCAATCAGGAGACAGAGGCAGGTGGATCTCCATGAGTAAGGCCAGCCTAGTCTACAGAGTGAGTTCCAGGACAGACTCCAAAGTGAACCAGAGAAACCCTGTCTTGAACCCCACCCCCCAAAATGGAAAAAAAAATGCTAAATTTAGCTTGATATTTAACTTGCAAAGTTTGTTTTTGAAGGCGGGGTTTTCTGTGTAGCCCAGGATGCCCTAAACTTGCTCTGTAGACCAGACTGGCCTTGAAACCATGAGATCACCTGCCTCTTCCTCCCAGTGCTTATTAAATGCTTGAGCCACCATTTGCCCAAATTGAGTTTTAATTGTTTTGTTTGTATGTATGTATGTATGTATGTATGTATGTATGTACATACATCAATGTCTATGTCTCATGCCTGAAATGGGTGTCTGATAACTGAACCTGGGTCCTTAGTCAGTGTAACCTCTGAGCCATTTCTCTCACCCTGCTTTTTGATTCAGATGTTCTCTCCATGAAGAGAACTTCATTGTACTTCCAGATTGGAAATGTTTTTAAATTCCTGATTACAGAAGCTGTGATAGACCCACGTACTGAGTACTGCACTGGCATGTAGTTCACATACTCTCACCCAGGTGGGTGCAGTTCCTTTTCTGACCTGGGCTCAGACCTACACTTTTGCTACTTACCCATATATATTAATCATTTGCATATTTCAGGAACAAAGTAATAAAGTAACATTCTAAAAGCCAAAACTTTGAACTGAGAAAAAAAGGCCTGCAGTGACACATTAGAAACACTTTATAATCAGTGTATTAGGAGACAGTCATACATTTCAATAACTGCTTAAATTCCGATACCCAGATTTAAGCATGTGAACATGTGACTTTAAAACATACAACAAAGCTATTCATAATTTGCTATACTACCAACATTAAATTGCAATTACGTTGGAGCCTAAGTCAAATAGCAAGCCTTTCCTGGATTATACATGCAAATCACTTCCCCACATACAAGGTCTCTTCACTTTAATTTGTAAAATTTCTTGGGTTTTGGAAGTCACTACCCAAGGGCTTATCATGGTTCAAGGAGAAGGGAAGAGAGGTGACCATGTTTTCTAACTGTGTATGTATATATATATATTTTTTTTAACAAATGGCACAGCAGAAGGGAATGCAATCTAGAAGAGCAAGCCCTTAAGCAGTAGTTTATGATAAATTTCTTTAGGAATGTATCATTTCTATCACTAATAACAGGTGAAATTATGTATTATGCCACCTTCTAGTAATGGCTGAGGCAATACAATGCAGAGGCATCACAATTAGTCCACTTCATACAACTAGACAGACCAACATGTCACTAATTGTTTTCTTTTTCTGATTACCTTAAGTACAGAATTTTGATTCCATAGCTTAACAATTAAGGGTCATATAACACATACCTAGCATATCAGTCTAATGTACACAGCTAATATCAGTTACACAAGATATGACCTAACAGATGCTAGGGAACTTTTAAAGTAGTTTTTTCACAAGTACTAAACTTCATCTTGAACACTGAAGTCATCATACATACAGGGCAAAGTCAGAGCTTTTATATTTGTGTTTATTCTTCATTTAACTTTTAAAACACTACTATAGTTGAATATTAAAACAAGAACAACAGCCAAGTAGTGAGCATATTATGATTACAGTCCTTCCCACATTCACTACTGCATATAGAGTGACAAACAGTAACTGGCCCATTAAGAGGTCTGACACTGAACACCACCTCTAGGGTGATGTTCATCGTCCTCATATGCTTCTCCATTATAATGACGCCGTCTTTCCTGATTTGGATCAAAGTCCACCAGTTCTACCTGATCCATTTCATCAGTCTCTTCTACTTCCTTCCTTTCAGGAAGGAGTTTTTCCAGCAAAGAAAGTTTATCAGGAGAGAGAAAGCCATTCTCAGGAAAGTTCACCTGCAAAAAAGAAATTGCAGCTAAGTCTGAGTCTATCATTAGATCCTTTAAGTACACTGGAACTATTCCTCCAGAAAAAAACAATTAATTACCTATTTCTTTAGGTATACCTCGCAACTTTGGCTTAGAACCAATCATTATTATTTTGCTTTTTCAGACATGTTCTGTGTAGCCCTAACTGTCCTGGAATTAGTTCTGTAGACCACACTGGCCTTGAGTGCTGGAATTAAAGGTGTTCACCTTCACCATCCAGCCCAGCTAGATGATTTTTTTTTTCGAGATAGGGTTTCTCTATGTTAAAAGTCCTAGCTCTCCTGGAACTAGTTCTTGTAGACCAAGCTGGCCTTGAACTCGCAGAGATCCGCCTGCCTCTGCCTTCCAGGTGCCAGGATTAAAGGAATGCGCCACCACCACCCGGCTTAGATGATTTATTCTTTACCCAATCCTTTCCAGTGCTAGATTACATGGGCATACCACCCAGGATAGCTGCTAACAGACTGTCATAATACTAAGTAAGCCTTTCTGAGCCACGCCGCCCCCCACCTTGGTCACCTGGTTTGTCAATTCTTTCTGGACAAAGGGAATAAACGCATTTGTTCACTCTTTATTAGCCATTATCAAATATCCTTGAGTTCTTACCTTAAACTCAATGATTAGACGTCCTTTTTCATATGGCCGACGATATATTGGCATACCTTCATTCAGCACACATTTTATATCTCCATGCTTGACAATCTGACCTAAAGACATTGAAGCCAAATTCTTAAGTATGGTCACATTTGCATAAGGGAAAAAAAGCACACACAGAGAGCAAACACCTCTGAGCTAACTGTGGTCCAGCAACCCTGTTGCCTTCATTTACAGCTTTCCCAAGAAGAAATTGACATTTTATCCAAGGCCCCATAACTTCATTTCAGCCCTAAGAAGGAAAAGATGATACTTTCCCCTCAGAAGTTCAAATAGGAAAACAGGTTCATCTAGTTATACCTGGATGAGAGGTGATGACTATGGTTCGGTTGTCAAGAGTGGATATTGGCTTTTGGAAGCCGCACAATGCTTCAACCAGCTGTATGTCCATACACATGAAAAGGTCTTCTCCTCGTCTACAGCAGTAAATAGAAGGAACAGTTATGTCTTATGTCTTTCAAATCACCAGATGACTATACACACCACACTGGGCAAACTTTGACAAACACCTGAAAGTTGAGATTTGTGGCCAGCTGTTTGCTGAATAAGCTACAAAATCCTGCCTCAGAGCTGAGCACTGTGGTACAGGCCAGCACTTTAGAGGTAGAATGACAGGAGGGTCAAGGCAGGCATGCTTTGATCTTAAAACAATTTTAAATCTTTTTTGTTGTTTCTCTCTCTGGTGTAAAAGCTCTTGAAGCTCTTGCTACCCTGGAACTCCCTTTGTAGACCAGGATGGCCTCACAGAGATCTGGGATTAAAGGTGTGTATTACCACCTCTAGGTAAATCTGGTTTTTTAGGAGGGGAGAGAAAAAAACAAAAAACATTGAAGCTAAAGGAGCCAATACATGTTTGTAATATAGGAATCAGGGTAAATGCAAACAACCGTGGGCTGATCTTAGATTATTTAGGTCAATTATGAATTTTTAAGGGACAATAAGAACTGCTTTGCTAGTACGTGTATTAAGCATTGTGCCTAGTAACATCATGATAGCATCTTCTAATAGTTAACAGTCCCTCAAATTTATATTTTTCCAACATAGAATAAACACCTGATAAATACCCTTTCTTAAATAGGCTCCTTCCACACATTTCCCCCAACTCAATTCCAAATTGAGTTTGAAAATCTTATGCTTCAAGGTACAAATTCAGAGCTGGGCAGTGGTGGCGCACGTCTTTATTCCCAACATTTGGGAGGCAGAGGTGGGCAGATCTCCGTGAGTTCAAAACCAGCCTGGTCTACAGGAGCTAGTTCCAGGATGCTCTAAAGCTACAGAGAAACCCTTTCGAAAAAAACCAACCCCCACCCCCCACCCCCAAATACAAATTCAGTACTACAGCCTTGAATATACATATATGCTTAACAGAGTCTCAAAATTTAATCTTATTGACAACTGAAACCATAAACCAAGGATGGGAAACTACTGTCCAGAGACTGAAGGGGTAGGGTGGCGGCAAAGTTTGCTTGCTATCCATTTACAGTCAAAGAAAACATCTAGTCAACAATTTTGTTTTGAAGTCAAAAGTTAAAATCTTGATTCTACTTCCAACCATTTACAACCACATCAGAGGTAATGAGTTTTTTTTTAAAAAGATTATGTATACAGTATTCCGTCTGAATATATGCCTGCAGGCCAGAAGAGGGCGCCAAATCTCACAGATGGTTCTGAGCCACCAATGTGGTTGCTGAGAATTAAATAAAACTCAGGCAGGACCTCTGAGCCATTTCTCCAGCCCCAGAAAATGAACTTTTATAGAACACATTATAGCTTGTTCTATATACATACCTAAGTTATTTATTCTGTGTTCTCAAACTAGAATTCAACCAAATATGCAAGTTCGTTTGAAAGAGTGATTAAGTCTTTACCGTGTAAAAACAGCATGGTCCTTCTGGTCTAACACAATGATAATGTCTCCTGGCTCCAGTCCTGGCTCTTGGTCTCCTTCACCATGGAATGTTATCTTCTGACCATCTTTCATGCCTAAACACAGATCAATTGTGAAGTTTTATTGGTATCAGACACAAAGGGCTAAACCATAAAATCTACTGAAACACAGATGTGGTGGTACAGCATATGCTGAGGACTTGGGTTCAACCTTCAGTACAATTCCTGCAACGTGTCCTTCTGACTTCTACATGCAGATTTTTTTTTTTTTTTTTAGCATCAAATCCTTGTGGATGGCATCCAGTCCAGTTTGGCTGTACTTAAGCAGGCTATCACCACAAACAGTAGATGATACAACTCAACAAAGAATCAGGCTTCTAATTTCAGAAATACTACCTACTTACCTACATATCCATCCTAAGTCTCAACTTTCCCAAAGAGACATTTCATTCCAGTAACTGAGGATGAAAAATGCCCATGCCGGAACCCAACTGGCAACTGATAAACACTATTACCACTAACTTATTTCTATTGTATAACACTCTGTAATTACTACCATTAAACTAAGCAGCTGTGACAACTGCTTTTGTTGTAGCAGCTGTATTTCTAGTAAGAAAACTACCAGTTTATTTAAAAATCCATAAATGAGTATTTGTCCCTTGAAGCCTCTCACACCTTCAGTTCTCATTTTTCCCGTGTCTGTTCATTTTGCTCAAAAATTTATCTTTTAGGATAGGTAGCTATGTGATAGATAATTACCCAGTACATGCAAAGGCCCTGGGTTTGGTTTCTACTAGCCTCAACTCATTAAAAACAAAAAAGCTGTTAGCCAGGCAGTGGTGGTGCACACCTTTAATCCCAATACAAGGGAGGCAGAGCCAGGATCTTTGAGTTCAAGGCCAGTCTAGTCTACAAAATGAGTTCCAGGACAGTCTCAAAAATACAAAAAAAAGGTTATTTACTATTTTATTAGATACTATCTTAGATACTAGTCTATATATAAAATACTGAGTATATTCCAGTGCAGCGTTTTTTTTTTTTTTTAATGTGTGTATTTACTGAGATTCCTACCTGTTTCTAATTCTGACTCACACACTTAGTTCAATGAATAATGTATACTTGTTCATGGAGGCCAGGAGAGGAGATCACGCGTCCTTCTGTCTCACTGAATCTAGAGTTAACAGGTCACAAGCCCTAGTAGTGCTCTCTTCAACTCCTAGACCTCCAGGCCAGGAGTATACAAGACTAGTAGTATATGGCCACACCTAGCATTTTTTCCCCTTGGGTGCTGGGAATTTGAATTCAGGTTCTCTTGCTTATACATTTAGTATTATCTACCAGCCCAGGGCCTAAGTCTGGAGGGCAGGTTTATGATCCCAACACCAGGGAGGCAGAAGCAGCTTATGCTACATACTGAAATCCTGTTGAAAAATGTCAAAAACTTAAAAACAGTGGCAACATGGGCAGAAGGCTTGGCAGATGTCATGGTCTATGCTGTGGCCTGAAGCTATGTTGATGTACATGATCCCAGCTGCATAGCAGAGCCCTGTCTGGATAGCCCCACTGCAACCAGTAGCCCCTGTTCAGTCTGTGCTCACATTCCCAAAGGTCACAAAGACCAAATAAGCTATGTTGGCAGGGATATCCATGATTGTACACACACACACAGGTAAGAAAGAAGGATATGGAAGACTTCTGTAACAACCTCTTACCCCACTCCCCCAAATAGTAACAGCCTTAAACAAGAAGCCATTAAAAAGAAATCTTAAAAATTCTGATAGGATGTTGATAGGATGCTCTCCACAACAGATGGCTTCCAACTGGGAAGTGGTGTAGGAGGTCCTTCTGGATTTGTGTTGCTTTCATTGGTTGAATAAAGAAACTGCCTTGGCCTTTTGATAGGGCAGAACTTAGAGGTGGGCGGAGTAGACAGAACAGAATGCTGGGAAGAAGAGCAGTGTGGCAGACGCCATGCTTCTCCTGCCCGAGACTGACGTTGGTTAGAATCTTTCCCGGTAAGCCACGACCTCGTGGTGATACAGATTGGTGGAAATGGGTTAGATCAGGATGTGAGAGTTGGCCAAGAAGGGGTTAGATATAATGGCCCAAGCAGTGTTTAAATGAATACAGTTTCTGTGTGGTTATTTGGAGGGTTAGCTAGCCGGGCAGTGGGCCCGCTCGTCATAGAACAGGGAAGGACTAGGAAACAAATGTGATAGAGTGTATATGATGTGAAGTTCCCAAAGAATCGATAATATACTGAGAAAAAAAAATATATAAATAAAAACCTAAAAACAACAGTCAGGCCATGGTAGTGTATGCCTTTAATCCTGGCACTTGGGAGGCCAAGGCAGATCTCTTTAAGTCTGAGGTCAGCCTGGTATAGAGTTCCTGGGCAGCCAAAGCCGTTACACAGAGGAACCCTGTCTCAAAACACAAAAAGCTTTAAAAAAAAAAAAAAAAAGAGACAGGATTTCTGTGTAGTCCTGAGGAACCAATTGACTGCACTGGGTGCAGCGGCGCACACCTTTACTCCTAGTAGTCAGGAGGCAGAGGTGGGCAATCTCTGTGAGTTCAAGGCCAGACTGGTCTACAAAAGTTCCAGGAGAGCCAGGGCTACACAGAGAAAACTTGTCTTGAAAAAACAAACAGGACTGATACTCACACATACTCTTGTAACAAGTCAGCAATCTAAGTTTTAATGAGCTTATTCTTTCCCTCACACACATCCCCTAAGAATGTGCCAGTATAACTTCTCTGAGACAGGATAATTAGACTTCAGAGAACCGATTTTGGATAGAGTGACCTTTAATTGTTGCCACTTAATTAGGATTACTCACATAACCTAAAAATAGTTTTAAAAATAATTGTAAACGAGGGAGGGGCTCATAAGGCCACACACTCTCTACACAGTTGTTTACTGGAGGGGGGGTTCATTTCTTTGATGGTGTAGCCACTGAAAAATTACCAGTAAATAATCCCCACTCATGCTCACAAAGCACTCCTAACCTAATAACACCCAGTGTATCACAGTCTACAAAGATGAGAACATGACAGGCAAGTGCTACAGAAGATAATGAGGAATGGGGTGAACAGTAACAAAACATCATAATATGAATAAACTGTAAGAACAAAAAAATATAATTCAGACTAGAGAGTAGATCAGAACTTACCTTTATCAATATGAACTTCTAAAATCTTCTTCTCTCGAACTATCTTTCTTCCATTGCAGCTTTTACATCTGTCTTTAGGACTGATGCGTTCTCCATGACCCTGGCATTCCATACACACTGACTGAATTTGCTGGACCATTCCTGGTCCGATCTGATGAATCCTTATTTGCATGCCAGTCCCACGACAGTTGGGACAGCACTCTACTGCTCCTTTCTTACCACCTCGGCCTGGAGAATTTCAAAATAAACTTGTGTTATGAACTTAGCAGAGACTGAGTCTAACTCCTTAATATGTTCAAGGGCTTATGGACTGCTATCCTAAAATGTACAATTCAGACTCTAAAAGGGCCATTTCAAAATCACAAGGTTTAAAAATACTCTTCTTTGGAAGTTGGGGGGTGGGGGGAACAAGGTAAGCAAGCTGTAAAGCTGTAAATCTCATCAGGTGCCAAGGAGGGTAAGAAGTCTTGCCTTTTGAGCTTGTGTTTAGAAATGGAGGTCAGCAAGTATTTGTGTTGGCAAGGGATGACATGTTTTAGATATGATAATACCCAAGAGTGTCAGAGCATGTATTCATAGGATTTTGGTTGAAATAAAGGGGTGGGAACAGGAGGAGGTATGGGAAAGAAAAGCAGGGCCTAGTGAGATGACTCACTTATGAACATTGGCTACGGGTCCAGAGGACCTGAGTTTGATGCCCAGCACCCAAACGGTGGCTCACAACCCACCACCCCCTTTAATTCTAGTTCCAGGGGATATGAAGCCTTCTTCTGGCCTCCCTAGGTACTACATGAAGCAGACACACAAAGACAGGCAAAACACAGTGGGGTAGGGGACAAGTGGGGGTGGAGTGTCATGACTTTCCAGTTAGAGCTCAAGTAGGCAGGCCTAAAAGTGAAGATCTCTGCAAGCAACCTCAGAATTTGCACTCTCTTGAGAGAACACTTTAAGGAAGCAATGAGTCTGGCAGTTAATTAGAAGACTGCCCTCACCACAGTATTAACATGTTCCAATAGCACCCCCACCCCAGACACCAAGCCTGACCAACCCCAGTTTGATGATTTTAGCCTGCATGGTTGAAGTAGAAAACTGATTACTACAAGTTGTTTTTTGACCTCCCACACAGACAACACAGCATGCATATGTACAAAGTTGTGTTTAAAAAAAAAAAGTGCTCTCTGTGAGTTCAAGGTCAGCCTGGTCTACAAGAGCTAGTTCCAGGACAGGAACCAAAAAGCTACGGAGAAACCCTGTCTCGAAAATCAAAAAAAAAAAAAAAAGTGTTAAAAAAAAAGTGCTACTTAGGATCTCTACAGGATTGGACCCACCAACTTTCTTGTAATAAAGAAGCTGATGTCAAAGCCTCATCCCTGGAGAAACATTTTCTTCTATAATACAATCACTGAAGCCAACTCTAATGGGACTCACTGAGCCATCAAAACATGGGCATACAGAGTACTAAGGAATAAGGAATAGAGGAAGCTGAACAAAAGAGCAATGATGAAAGATACATTATATACATGCATGAAAATGTCATGATAAAGATGGTGGGAGGTTCAGCTCTTTTAGTGTAGCATCAGTTTTGTCTATCCAAAAAGTAAGGCATGGGACCAGGTGTAACCCCAGGACTTGGAACACAAGTCCAGCCCAATCTATAGCGACCGTATCTCAGGAACCCAACAGGAAGAGCCCTCACCTTCACATTTGTCACAGATCACATTCTTCTGCAGAGCCAGTTTTCTTGTTGCACCATTATATAAGTCTTCTAAGGTCACTGAGAGCTGATGCACAACATTTTTACCTAGAACAAAACACTACTCATTAAATGCTTATGTGTAATGTTTGTTGAAGGCACTATAAAAAGGGAAAAGGAAATCTAATACCAGCCTCAAACTGTAAATTTGTTGAGCTATAGTCTACAACATTCACCCAATCACTTGATTCTCAAACTGACTGAATCATAGATAAGGAAAATGTCAGAGATTCATCTACCTAATGACACAGAAGAGGCAGCCTTAGAAATGCAACAATTAATACTCCCCTTAAAAGACACTCAGTGCTCAGGCACATTTCACAATAATTCAAAGTATGTATCCCTTTGAAGGTTTCACTTATTAGGCATTAAGCAACATGGCCAGTTACTTCATCCAAACAGTAAATTCTTTCTAATCAAGATTGGCTGGAGAAGCCAATATTGAGACACTACTGAAATACCAATTCTTACTTCTGTTTTCAATAGGTCCTACTGCTAGGCTAGAACTGGTTGTTTCAAATGATAAATTTCTTATGCCTTTTGTAATGGAACAGAACTTTCTGTAACAATGGGCACATTTTATGCATTCAATATAGCAATTACTAGTCATAATTACTGAACACAACTTTATTAAGTGTGGCGGCTACCATAGCTGGAGAGACTATTTTCCCCATCTTAAGTTAATCTGAATTTAAAGACCCACATTTGGCTGGGGACTACAAAGGAATGCCATGTATAATTTACCTCCTGCAATGGAAAATAGGTTGTTGAGATCACTTAAGGACAACTAGGCTATGGAAGTAAAATCATTTATCTATGGTTAATAAGTTCCCAGCTAGTGATCTTTCCACCAGGACTTTATCCACCACAAAGTAGCACTGCCCGATGGCTAACTGAATGAAGTTTCACTCCTTTTAAGTGAGGTGGTGTCATCAAATCCTTCTTTTAGCTTCACTTTGGGTTTCTATTATCATAAAGAGAACATGTTAAGTAAGTAGGCTCTACCAAGTTGAAAGTTGCCCCTTTCTTAACAGGAAAGGAAAAAACACAAAGCTCCTGGAAACTGACCAAGTACACTTTCAAAGCAGCAGGAACAAAACCCACTCAAATTATATTAACTAAGCCAAAAAGGCTAGTGGTAACTTCTCAGAAGCCCCTACCATCCTTACAAATGTTTTATGGCTAACAATCTTTTTTAATTTTAATTTGTGTGCATGCATGTTTATAAGCCCAGAGGTCGGAAGAGGTTATCAGATCCCCTGGAGCTGGAGTCACAGGCAGTAATGAGCCACTGGATGTGGTTGTTGGGAAATGAAACCTGGACCTTTTGCAAAAAATACAAGTGTTCTTAACCACTGAACCATTTCTCAGGACCACGGCTTTCATCTTCCTAAACCTTTAGAAGGGCAACGTGAAATTAAATGGCCTGCCCACCTGTTCTATAACTGTGTCTCTCCATCAGCTTGTATAAATTATATTGAGAATGAAGTACTATTTTGATCTCCAATACTATCTTCCCAAGATGTCTGTCTGGCCCACAGACAACTTTTTGGTTAAAACATTCCATGCCTAAGTTGAGTTAGCAAAGCTGAAGCAAGATTAAACAGGCAGCAGGGAGGTCATCTGGAGGCAACGAGCCGTGTTTTCAGTCTTGGTTTGCTGCACAAGCTTGCTAAGCTTTAGTTTTTTCAACTCAACTTCATCTTTAGCCAACAGAGGCCACTGCACTTACCACTATGTTTAGGGGCAAAGGTTATCGCCCAAAATGTGTGGCTCAGAAGCCCACGTTGCTGTGCTTTGTTACCTGACTGTTGGGAATCTGTGGAGTTGGATACATCCACTAGATTAGCTTAGCTATTTTGATCACGTAAAAATCTTAATTATAAAGAACACCAGAAATCAGAGGCAGTTCATGAACCAACATGCAATATAGGGGAATTTTCAGTCTTTCATCGGCAGCTACTCCACACTCTGCTCAGGTAAGCTAGATTTTCCTTACCTCTCCTTTCTCTCTGCATCCTTCCTCCTCCTCCAAAGAACATATCAAAGATATCCATGGGTGAGCCAAAACCACCACCTGCTCCACCCTCTTTAATCGCCTGCTCTCCTCCTTTATCATACAACTCCCTTTTTTTGGAATCAGCAAGAACTTCATAAGCTTGAGAAATCTGTTTAAACTGTTTCAGAAAAAGAAATCCCATTAGAGACAGTCACAAAGCACAGCCACTGTATTAGGATGACCTTGACTTTCAGGCCCCAGCAGCTACACACAAGGCAACACTGCTGAGCTGCTTTGAGAATGTACTTGCCTTTTCGCCTTCATTTGGATTCTTATCAGGGTGGTACTTCAAGGCCAATTTTCTATAAGCCTTTTTCAATTCTTCCTGGGTGGCACTGGGTTTGACCCCCAAAACATCATAGTAAGTGGTTTCTTTCACCATTTTTTTACAGCCTGAAATCAGAAAATTGGGGGCGTTTTAAACCAGCTTTTAATTTTGTGCAGAAAATCCACCTGCCTCTGCCTCCTGAGCGCTGGGTTAAAGGTGTGCGCCACCATGACTGGCTTTTAACTGGTAGTTTTTTAACAAACTACCATCACTAAAGCAACCTGATCCTTGACATATAAAATACACAGCTTCCCTAAACGTCGTAAAAGCTAACAATTCCGATACGATTCTGCTGCAAATTCTAACAGATTAAATACAAACTTGAGGGAACCCGAAAGCCTTTCTAGCAGCTGGTTCCTTCTCTCCCGCACCACCAGATGTGTGTGAGATCGGGTTTCTTCCGGTTTCCTTTCCCCAGAGGTTGTGCTAGGAACCCAGAGCAGCACCGATAGGTTCTGTCCAGTGGTTAGCACATTACCATTGCCTTTGTACATCTGATAAAGGCCCTGCACTCGCCGGAAGAGACAGCGGGCTCCCGGGGGTGGAGGAGTGGCTTACGAGCCCAGCTCCAAGGAGCAGGTGCCCCGGCGCCGGCGCCATCCGGCCCCTGCTCGCCGCTTACCCGCTCTCGCCCCTCGGGCCCGCGAAGTCGACTTCGCCCTCTGGGTTTCCCTGGCACCTGGCGCCGACCGTTAAGGTTTCCTTCCTTCCTCCCTCCCACCCAGATCGAAAAGGCGGAGGGAGAAGGCCGGACCTCAACAAAGAGAGGGAGGAGAGCCAGGAGAAGCGCCAGCCGCAGCCTCCGCCCGGCTCCTCCCGCAGCCCCTCACCCCTGCCTCGGTCCGCGCGTGCGCAGCGCTGCCCACCCGGCGCGGGCGGCCGGGCGAAAGGGGTGCGCAGCGAGAGGCGTATGAGGCGGGCGCGGGGCTGGCTCGGCCTCAGGCCTCCTCGTGGCGTGCGTGCGGGCGGGCAGTGCGCAGGGCATAGCGGCCGCCTTCCGAAGACCGAGTCCGGCTCGGAGAACCCGCAGCCCCCGCCCACGCGGGGCCAACCGCCTCCGGCTGCGCGGCTTCCCCGCTTGTCTGGCGTCCAGGCCGCGCGTCGCGGCCGAGGGAGGCCCGAGACTCACCAGTGAGCGGGCCGGTGCCGGAGAGCGGAAAGAGGAGCGTAGCACAGCGCGGTTCGGGCGGACGCCGGCCCTCCTCCTCCCACTGAGCGTTCTGGAAAGTTCCGCCCGGCCCGCCGCAGCCGACCTCTTTTGTAGCCGAGCCCGGCCGCGTCACTCGCCGGAAGTCCCGCCCCACGCCGCTGCCACCGCCCCTCGGTTACCTGGGCAACGGCGCGGGGGCGCTGGGGCAGGGAGTGGCTACGCCCAAGGTCCTTGTGGGGGTGGACTCCAGCCCCGCGGGCGGAATCTTCTAGAGGTTTTTCTTTGCTGCCGGAGCGCAGAGTGCGGAAGTCTTGAGGTGGAGAGGTCCGATCCCGGAGCCCTGGGCTTCTGAGGCTGCGCCTGTTCCCGACAGTGGGACCTGTGCCACAGGGAATCTGTGGGAACCCAACCCGAACCCCACCTGGAGCCTGATTTTCTGCAGTCCCATTAGCTCTGAGCCCTGCAGGCAAGAAATGCTGAGCAAGGCCGGCCTTGTCGCCAGACCAACCTTGCGGGCTTGGGATCTGGTGGTTTCGCCCGAGTACACACGTGTCAGAGCGTTTTGGAAAAGCCCAGGCTTCAGATCCTTCTAGTTTCGAAGCCTCGCGTGGTGGGAACCTGGGACTGCACCAGACAGAGAAGCCTTTGGAATGCCTGCTACAAACTAAGGGCCATGGACTCTTCTAGTCAATCTTCCACCCGGTTTGGCTGCAGAATAGCAGCCCAAAAGAAATTAATTTCTTTAGCTAGTCGTTTTAGTTTCCTGACCATCTTTAGATCTAGTCAGCAAATCAAAATCTGTAGTTGGCAAAGTGAGTCTCAGCCTTTCAAAGGACAGAATGAGAAATGGAGTATGTTTTTCTTCTTCAGTAACCCAAGAGACACATAAAAGAAGCTGAAGGTGCAAGCTTGAAAAAGTAGATTTCACAGATTTTACAAAGATTTATTTTTTAATAGTGTGTGTCCCAAGGAAGTCGGAGGCATGGAGTCTCTGACTGTTCAGATAACTTTTATACACAACACCATATATTTTATTGTTTTGTTTGGCTTTTTAAAATTATTATTATTTTTTTGCGCCAGGCAGTTGTGGTGCATGCCTTTAATCCCAGCACTCGGGAGGCAGAGGCAGGCGGATCTCTGTGAGTTCGAGGCCAGCCTGGTCTACAAGAGCTAGTTCCAGGACAGGAACCAAAAGCTACAGAGAAGCCCTGTCTCGAAAATCCAAAAAAATAAAAAAATACATTTTTGCACTTACTGTATGTGTATGAATGTTTGGTTTATATGTGTGAATGTGCACCGCATGCATGCCTAGTGCCCTTGGAGATCAGAATAGGAGTTGGATCCTCTGTAGCTGGGGTTACATGCAGTTGTGAGCCACCACGAGAGTGCTAGAAATTGAACCTGGGGCCTCTGCAAGAGCAACGGGTGCTTTTAGCTGATCAGCCATCTCTCTACCCCCTCCCCCCTTGGCTTTGTTTTGAGACAGGGTCTTGCCTTGTTATAGCCCAGGCTGGCCACAGACTGAACTCCCCAGCCTTCAGGCCGATGTGAAGAGTCACGCATGCTCCTAACCACTGAGCCTCCTGCTTAGACTTTTGTTGGAAGTTGAACAAAACAAATTACAAGAGAAGTCACAAAATCAGATTAACACTTGTACAAGAAGCACCTGAGCACAGTTCCTAATGGACAAAGCCCTGGAAGCCTGGCGTGGAATGTCTGCTTTAAATGTTCGTTTTACGGTGTGTGTTTGGGCATGTGGACCATTGCAGGTCTCTTCTGCCTTTGTGCAGGTAACTCAGGTCTTCGGGGCTTTACCAGCTGAGCTGTCATCTCGGTGTCTTAAGGAAATCTTGGGTAACTGGATGAAGCCAGATCTAACGGCGCTGTAAAGACTGTTTTCAAACCTCTGGAGACATCTTTAGCTCTTGGTGTGTCTTACTAAGCTAAGGTTTGGTCGACCTTGTGCTGTTTGCCTCTTCAGCCTCAGTGCTTTCATTAAACCGCTCCAGTCCCTGAAGCCACACCACTTGCCTTACAGACTTCCTAATGTGCTTTTGTTTTGGCTGAAAAACACCTGATTTTTCTCATGTGTTACCCTCTCAAATATCACATCAAGTGATAGGTTCTGTCTATAATCCAGTAATCCTCCTGTCAACCTGGAGAGAGCTGGGATTATAGGCCTGTGACACCTTGCTTGCCTACAAATATCTGTTTAGGACAGATACCTGGATAACTGACATTGCCTAGTCAATGTGAGCACAAATTGAAACTTGTGATAACTTTTTTTTTCTTGCAGTTTCTGATTAATTGTAATAACTTTTCATGGTGCTTTGTACTGCTTCCACCAATGTGTGCACGGGCCTCTCAAATATAGGTGGTTCTGTTTTGCTCTCTTGTTGTTCTGTTAAATCTTTGCCAGCTTTGCAAGTAAAAATTTACAATCAAATGCCTTGGCTTCTATCTGTAATCCCACCATTTTGGAGGCTGAGGGAGGAAGATCAGGAGTTCAAGGCCAACAGAAGCTATATAGAAGATTTGAGGCTACTTAGGATATTTGAGACTGTGTCTGTGTATGGGAGTGTGTGTAAGAAATTAGTATCTTATTGCTTTAATTTGAAATTTTTTTGCACACACATAAAAGTATACATACATATAGAATAATAAAATAAGATCTGGGCAGTGGTGGTGCACACCTTTAATCTTAGCACTCGGAAGGCAGAGGCAGGCACATCTCTATGAGTTGGAGGCCAGCCTGGTCTACAAGAGCTAGTTCCAGGACAGGCTCCAAAGCTTCAGAGAAAGCTTGATAAAACAAAATAATAATAATAATAATAATAATAATAATAATAATAATAATAAATATTCCACACTTCTGCCTTACTCTGTGGCACAGGCTAACCTTGAACTTAGAGCTGTCCTCCTGCCTCAGCCTCCCAAATGCTAGGATTACAGGTGTGAGCCACTACACCTTGCCTTTGAGTTCAGTTTCCTCCTGTGGCAGCTGTATCCTTTTTATTATTATTATTATTTTATTACTTAAAAAATACCAATCCAAATTCCCACTCCCGCCCCTCCTCCCATTCCCTCCCCACACCCTCTCCCCCTTCCCCCCTCCAATCCTAAGAGAGGACAAGGCACCCTGCCCTGTGGCAAGTCCAAGGCCCTCCCTACTATGTCTAGGTTGAGCAAGGTATACATGCAAGGGCAGCTGTGTTCTTAATTCATCTGCCTTATGGAAATATCCTCAGCTTTCAAGTTTGGCTTGGTAGTATAACTGCCTGTGTGAGGATGTGGTGAGGATATTTGCTGATACATTTGTCTGTAGTGTTCTCAAGCAGCATGGACTTTGAGTTTAAGTTACCCTACCCTGCCTTCTTGTCTTCTTTTCTCTTTTACTCTTTTTTTTTTTTGGGAGGGGACAGGGCCTTGTGTAGCCCAGGTTAGCTTCAATCTTGAATTTTGTTTGTAACTCAGGATGACCTAGAACTCCCAGTTTTCCTTCCTCCCCCTAGTTTGAAACTGCGTCTGGCTTCTTTTTTTTTCCTCCTGGGGAGGGCACAGGTGGAGAACAAGAGAGAGCCTTCTCCAGGCAGTGTTCACAGAGTCTCAGCCTCTCCAAGCTTGGGTTTGGGATTCCTGAGGGCAGATAAACATGTTGGCCATGTCCCCATCCTCTCAGATGAGCACTGGGTAGTTGTAGGGCGTGATTTGGGTGGAACTGTAGTAAGACCCTGGGCATGCCCAGTCCCGGCTCTTGGCACAGGCATCCTTTAGAAAGGCTGTTTGTCTTGGTCTTCCTCTTTAAGAAATGTAATCATTTCTGGTCAGTTGTATACAGAGGACTTCAAGAGCAGGGTTGAGGCCCCATAAGCATCCTCACTCCCCATCCTTTCACTCGTACATCTTCAGGTGGTGTCTATATTGTTTTTTTTTTAAACAGGTGTGGTGCAGAGCATAGAGTGTGCCTGTAGTTCTAACTACTCTGAAGTCATGGCAGGATTATCACTGGAGCCCAGGAGTTTGAACACAGCCTGGGCAACATGGCATCAAAAATACAGTATTTCTTTAAAGGAAAGAAAAAGTAAGCCAGATTACTCCTGTGTACCCATGACCTCCTTTAGTCCTGAGCCGTAGAGAATCCTCAGTCTTTGCTTCGACGATCTTTATCCTTCTCCCTTCTCCTGCTCTCCCTGCTCTGTCCCCTTTCTTGTCCTTATTCTGCAAGCTATTTAACCCATGCGCTAGGCTTGCTTAGCAATGCTCTTCTGCTACCCTGAGCTGCACCTTCCACACCATCCCTTTATTTTTTATTTAACAGTTTATATGTGGGCTACGCCACAGTTCAGGGTGTAGTTCAGGAGCCTAGCATACCTGAAATCCCAAGTTTGAACCCCAACAGTAGCACCGTCAAATAAAAAGAGTCAACTGTTAGAATCTTAAAATCGTCCAGCTCTTCTAAAATAAAACTCTTATTCCTAGCATAGAGCATGAACATTACTCCTTGGCTTCCCACAGCCACCTGCAGCTTCTTGTGATCTGGTTACAAGAGTTCCAGTGTACTCCATTGAATATGGCCCTTATTTTTAACCAAAATCTTTATACAACCAAAAAGTATAAGTCGATATAGACACTATGTAAACATCTGAGAATACAAGAATTGCAATACAGCATAAGCATCTACTATTCATAATATAAAATGGCTACCATTTATTAGGAAAAGGTCAAATGATACAAATGGACAACTGATAGAAGAGTCAGGAAACATTTATGATGTGATAAATCACACCACCAAGGAAACTCAATGGCTGGCAAGATGGCTCAATGGGTAAAGGTACGTGCTGCCAAGCCCTGGCCACTTGAGTTTGATTTCCAGAACTCGTATGGAGGAAGGAGAGAACAAACACCCACAAGTTGTCCTCTAACCTCTATATGAAAGCCGTGATCCACATATACCACAGACGCATGCACATAAATGTAAAAAGAGAGAGAAAAACTCAAGTTCTGAATGTAGTGGTAGCATTAGGCCAAGGCAGAAAAGTCATGAGTTCATGGCTAACTTGGGTTACATAATGGGTTACATTACAATAGTCTATCTCAAAGAGAACACAACAGGGTAGGGAGGTGGTTCCCTGGAGGAGAGAACTTGTTCTGTATACATGGAGACCCGAGTTCAAATCTCCAGAACCCACATAAATCTAGGTGTGAGGCAGTCTTTGTAGCACATGCCTTTAGTTCCAGAACTGGGTGGAGATGAGACACGGGGTTGTTGACCAGAGGCAGGCAAACCTCTCTGAGTTACAAAGTGAGACCCTATCCCAAAAACAAAAAAGGAGAAATTGGGTGTGGTGGTTTGTGTCTGAAATGGCAGCATTGCATAGGTGGGGGCAGAGACGGGGATCCCGGAGCTCACTGGCCAGCCGGTCCAGGCAGATCAGGCTGCTCCGTGAGAGGTCCTATGTAAAGACTGACGTGCAAAGCCACAGAGGATGACACCCACCACCACCTCTGCCTCGGTTTCCTCAGAGCACTCACACATGAGCACACCCCACCACTTGTGTCCTGGTTAGTTTATTGTCAACTTTGACACACCCGAGCAAAGGGACCCTCACGTGAACAGTTGCCTCAATCAGATTGGTCTGAGGGACATTTTTTTAAATTGCTAATTGATTCAGGAGGGCACAGCTAACTGTTGGCAGTGTGTCCCTGGTGATGTGGGTCTGGGCTGTATAAAAAGCTAGGTGTACTGGTTGGCTTTTGTCAACTTGACACAAACCCAGATGTATCTAGGAATGAAGAGGGAATCTTAGGATTCCATATATTGGCCTGTATGTAAGTCTGGGAGGGTGTCTTGATTAATGGTTGATGTCAGAGGGTCCCCTCACAGTGGCTAGTCCCACCCCTGGGTATATCCTAGTGGTCCTGGATAATGATGATGACGACGACGATGACGTGTGTGTGTGTGTGTGTGTGTGTGTGTGTGTGTGTGCGTGTGTGTATCAGACTGAGTAAGCTATGAAGACAAATCAGTAAGGAGCACAGTTTCTGTTTCAGTTCCTGCCCCGGCTTCCTCTCATGATTGATTAACCTGCTGGCTAAAGAAACCCTTTCCTTCCCCCAAGTCTCTTTGTTCAGTGTGTATTGGAGCAACAGAGAAGCGAACGAGGACACATGTTCACCAGAAGAGGGTGGTGGAGCCCCTGGAACTAGAGTTGCAGATAGCTGTGAGCCACCACGAGGGTGACAGGAACGGAGCCTGCTGGTAACTGGAAAGGCGGCCAGCATTCCTAACCACTGGGCCATCTCAGCAGCCCCGTGGAATGGGGGATTTAGTTCAGCTGGTAGAGCATTTGTCTAGCAAGCACAAAGTTCTGAGCCCAGTCTCCTGTGCCCCACCTCCCCAAAGAAGAAAAGGAACAAAATGTCTTTTAATATCCTCTGAGCTGGATAATTTAAGCTCATAAATTCCATTTGCCATTTTTTTTTTGCCAGTGCTGAGTAAAGGTTGAACCCAGGGCTCTGCACGCACCAGACAATCACTTGACCACTGGGCTACATTCCTAGCACATCATAGTCTTGTTTTCACTTTTATGTTTGGATTTTTAAGATTTATTTTATTTATTTATTTTTTTTGAGACAGGGTTTTTCTGTAGCTTTGGAGCCTATCCTGGAACTAGCTCTTGTAGACCAGGCTGGCCTCAAACTCACAGATCCACCTGCCTCTACCTCCGAGCACTGAGATTAAAGATGTACCACCACCGCCCGGCAGATTTATATTATTTAATGTGTACAGATGTTTTGCCTGCATACGTGTCTGCATGCTCGCCTGCTTCTGGAGGAGGTCAGAAGAGCCGTCTGCTCCAGCCACACTATGGGGTTTGTTGTTGTTATTTGTTCGGTTTTGTTCTTTTTTTGGGGGGGGGTGCTCACTATAGTTTTTTGAGGAAAGTCTTTCTATAGTGCACATTGGCCTCAAGCTCAGAATCATATTTTTCCCCAGAGATCTGCGATTCCAGGCATAGGCCACTATACCTGCCAGCGCTGTCTCTTTAAGTTATTCATGTGTGTGCATTATTCATTATTTACATGCAGATCTGTGTCGTTCTTTTAATTCTCTACCTTGCTTTGCTACCAGATGTCTTTTAGATTATTTTTTCCATCTAGATTCTTTTTGTGCACACAGACTCTGTGTGGATGTGAATGGTTTTGCCCCAAGCCCTCCTCTTTTTGAGGCAGTGTTGGAATGGATTTTGCCGTGTATACTAGCTTCAGCTATCAACCTGATGCAAATCTACAGTCACCTGGGAAGAGGGAAACTTCATTGATGAGTTCCTTAGATCAAATTGGCCTGTGTCTAGGTCTTTGAGGCATTTTTCTCATTGATGATTGATGTAGGAAGGTCCATCCTATTGTGTGTGGTGCCATCCTTAGGCAGGTAGGCCTGGGCTATACAGGAAAGATAGCTGAGCAAGCGGGGGGGGGGGGGGGACACAAGTACACAACATCCCTCTGTGGTCTCCAGTTCAGTTCTGTCTTCAGGTTCTTGCCATCGGCCATAGCATAAAAAGAACTCAGATACGGGCCAGCTGCTACAGGTTTGGAATACTTTATGGTACTTTCTCTAAGCCCACTGGGTGGAGTCACACCATTAATTCAGGTGTCAGAGTTAGAGGGTGAGGGATAGGGCCGTGTAACTCTTTCTTCTTGGTGCCTGCCACCGATTCTTGTCCTGCGTCTCCTCCTCCTCTAGTCACTGACACCAGAAAGACAATCTGGACCATGACCTTGATCCCTTTGAGCAGTTTCAACCTCTCTTGACATGGTGATGCCATTGTCATGATGAAAAAGACACTGTTGTCTCTTCTTGTTTCCTATTACCTTTCCTTCTTCCGCACCAAGGGCTCTTCCAGATCCAGCACAGGAGAATGGGAAAGGCAGGATTAGTAATTATTAATTAGTGGTTAAGGATATACAGAGTCTTTTTTTTTTTGGTTTTTTTGAGACAGGGGTTTTCTGTGGCTTTGGAGCCTGTCCTGGAACTAGTTCTTGTAGACCAGGTTGGCCTCAAACTCACAGAGCTCTGCCTGCCTCTGCCTCCCAAGTGGTGCTGGGATCAAAGGCATGTGCCACCACCACCTGGCGGATATACAGATTCTTAAGAAAAGCATATATGTTTTCTAGAGACCTGGTACAGTGGTCACACCTCTAATCCCAGCATCTGGGAGGCTGAAGAAGAAGAATTGCAAGTTTGAAGCCGGCCTGGTTTATATAGATTCTGGAAACTGATTCCCTGTGTTTGAATCTTGGGTCTGCTATAAGCAAGTTATTTATACTTTCTGTGCCCGAGTTTCCCTATCTGCAGCAGGGAATAATAACAGCTCCAAGATAACTGGATTATTATGGGGACTAAGTGAATTAAGACAGTCATTTATTATATAATGATGTTTTGGTTAAGGGCAGTGCTTCCGTAAGATTACATTGTTGTGGTCATTTTAGTTTATCTAAGTACACATTATAATTTTTCACAATGACAGAATCACCTAGTGATGTACCTGTTAGGGCATATGCCTGTTGTTAAGAGACACATGACTGTAATGTATACAACGAAGAGTGTCTCCATCTTGTAAACACTATAACGATAACACTTGCAAAATTATAATCTTGGAGGCTGGAGAGATAGCTCAGCAGTTAAGAGCCTTCCTGGGGACCTGGGTTGGGTTCTCACAGGGACACAGTGGCTCACACTCCCTCTATTGGCCCTTACAGGCACTCTATTCATGGGGTGCAGAGATACACATGCAGGCGAAACATCCATATACCTAAAAATAAAATGAGTCTCATTCAGGCAGAGGAAATGATAGAAGAAGTCAATCAATATTGATTTAATAACAGTTTTTCCCATGAAGGATTAATCCCAGGGCCCTCCACACGCACATGCTCTTTCTATTTAACCCCCACCCACCAACTCAGCCAATCTATTAAAATGTCTGCTACATGCCAGGGTCTTTTCTAGGTCAGCAAGCAACGATGACCACGACAGACATAATCCTTCCCCTCAGAGGTTTACAGATGAGTGCAGGCACAGACACAAATTGACGTTTATTTATTTAATTACAGAAAGGCTCTCACTCTGAAGCCTTGTCTGGCCTGGTATAGTTATGTAAGGCACATTGGCCTTGAGTTTGCCCAAATCCTTTTACCTCTGCCCCCTGAGTGTTGGGAGTGCAGGTGTGAGCCACTGTGGCTGGCTAAACTGATATTTATGCATGTATCTAAGGCACAAGGTAGTTTTCATTGTAAGGAAGGGGAGTCTTGATTCAAACTTCAGCCTTAAACCCAGAAAACAGTGGTAATACACTGCCCCCCATTTTGTTTAGTGCTGTTTTACACTCTGATTATAAGCCGGGCGTTGGTGGCACAAGCCTTTAATCCCAGCACTAGGGAGGCAGGAGTAGGCAGATCTCTGAGTTTGAGGCCAGCCTGATCTACAAGAGCTAGTTCCAGAACAGGCTTCAAAAAACTTCAGAGAAACCCTGTCTCGAAAAACAACAAAATAAAACAAAACAACAAAATTTAGAGTTACACTCTGATTATTTAATGCTGTTTAACACATTAGTGCCTCCAGAAGTGGAGATATAAAAACACGTTTAGCTGCTTGAAATTCTGCAGTAGGAGCAGGACTCAGCAAGGAACAGCCTGCTGTAGTTTCTTGTGTCTGCTGGGAGGGCTCTGCTGGGGACAGGCTTGGATGTAGACTGTTAGCTGTGAGTTCAGCTAAGCCTTGGCTCTCCACGTGGCTTATTTGGGCTCCCCAAAGTATGGCGAAAGAGTCATGAACAGAAGTGTCCCCAGAGATTAGCCATATTGGCCACAGCATGTAAGCTCTTATCATTGCTCTATCATGCTGGTTAATACGCCACTGGCCAAAGCCAGTCACGTTCTAAAGTCCTGAGTCAACATGGGAGGGGAAATACACAAGGGTGAGGATCAATAGATCTAATAAAGAAGACACTGCCAGTGGGAGAAAGGCTAAACATTTTATAAGAAATTTATGTCTCAGCTGGGCGGTGGTGGTGCATGCCTTTAATCCCAGCACTCAGGAGGCAGAGGCAGGCGGATATCTGTGAGTTCAAGACCAGCCTGGTCTACAAGAGCTAGTTCCAGGACTGCTTCAAAGCTACAGAGAAACCCTGTCTCACACCCCCCCCCCCCGAAAAAAAAAGAAATTTATGTCTCTTTCCTCAAACACATATTCTAGTTCCCTTATCCAAGAGGATATTTTAACTAAGCGGTAAAGTGGTTGATTTTTATGCGCATGCCCCTGGGTTTGATTCTTAGCAAAAACAAACAAAACAAACCCCAAAGAAAACAAAACAAAAAACCTCACAGAAAACCTGCCAGTTTTTTCTTCTGTTTTCTTCTGCATTAATTCAGGGGTTTGAGGGCAATAGAACTCAGTGGAAGGCAAACGGGTTGAGTCCGAGACAATTCCAATGCCTTCTGCTTTCCTTTTTGTCTGGGTCTTTCTTCATGTGTATAAAAAATTCTAATATAGACCACAGTATCTATAATTTACATGAATAAACATTGCCGAATTGAAGGAGGTCCTAAAAAGACCAGCAAGATGGCTCCACAGGTGAGGGCCCTACAGTCTGTTGTATACATTTATACTTTTATCGGTGTGCCTGACTACCTGAACTAGATTCCCAAGACCCATGTGATGAAGAGTGAGAACTGATGCCCAAAAGTCACCCTCTGACCTCCACACTCTCAATGGGGCATGAGCACACCCACATACACACACACAAAGACAAATATACAAAGTGAAAAAAGTGTTCGAACAATGTCTGTCAGCGGAATGAACGCGAGGACTTGGGGTGCAGTGGCCAGGCTCCCCTCTTAGAAATTAGGTCCTCAGAGAGTTAAGCTGTGATATGAGCACACATCAGAAGTTCACCAGGTCTAAAGCAGGAGTTGGAATCAATGAAGTGTAGATGGTAGGCGGAGTATTTTAAGGGAAATTGTAGGGTACAGTTTATTTGTACACCATCATGTTTATAGGACAGAAACTCTCAACGGGTGTGCCAAGCCCAGATGTGAAAGCCAGGATCTGAAAATATTATTGCTAAAACGCAGTCATAAATCCTGTCAGTACCTCAGCAGGGAAACCAAAGCCATAAAGAGCACAGTCTCCAAAACAAGTTTCTCGTAAAACTTAAGTATTTTGCTATTACTATTTGGCTAAATTAATAATAGTTTGCTAAGCATCTATTTATTGGGACCAGGGATAAAACATGGGGCCTTGTGTATGCTAGGGAAGTTCTGTGACCCTGAAACATGTTCAGCCCCTAAACAACTCTGCTTTAAAAATCTTTACTGTCATTAGAATGAAAACACTTCAGTGAAGATCCTAAAAGGATTTCCCAAATCCCCTTAAACATACCCTAGTTTTGTTGTTGTTGTTTGTTTTGTTTCTCAAGGTAGGTTTCTCTGTATAACAACCCTGGTGGTCCTGGAACTCACTCTGTAGACCAGGCTGGCCTTGACCTGACAGAGATGCTCTTGTCCCTGCCGCCTCTCAAGTGCTAAAGGTTTGTGCCACCATGACTTTTTTTAAAAAAAATTTCAAGGCAGGGTCTCATGTAGTCTAGGCTGTCCTTGAGCTCCCAATCCTCCTGCCTCCAGTTTCCAAGTATTGGGGTTACAAGCATGCACCCCCACACCCCACACAATGTGTTCTGCAAATGTTATACATTTATCTTTGTGTTGTGGCATAAAATAATTGGGAAACAGTAGGAGTCATCATCTAGAAAGCCAGAGTGACACCATTAGAGGCTGGCCAAGGGGAGTGCCTCGGGTGGGATTTTCCACAAGCAGATACTCATTGGAGAATCTGAGCATCAGTAGTTCAGAGATGATGCCAAGACATGCTGAAAAGGGAGAAACGTGATACTGAAATGGGAAGGAGGGTGTACAGGGTGGATAAACGTGCAGGTGACATCTCTGGATAGCTGGGTAGCCTCTGGAAGACAGTATGCTATAGGCTTCAGCACTGTTCCATCCGAGGCAAGGAAAATTCATCTCCTTCTTCGTGTCATTTTCATCACTGGAGCCCCAGGAAGCTTGCAGGTGACATCATGTCTCTTACATAGCTGTTTTAGGGTGCATGCACCATGCACCTAAATTTGTTTCAGTAGGGTTTGGGCCATCACTACTTGGTAATTTTGATGATTTGATATCCTGGTTGTTATGATTTTAGCCAACCAGCATGGCGGCTGGCACTTCTGGGTTCCAGGGCTATGCATGTGTGCACAAGGCAAAAAACACCTAGCCACCCTGGGGATCTTAAAAGGCTCTGTGTGACCCATGTGCAGTATGGTTTCATCACCTACATATGATGCAGCCATGTAAGCCCTTGCGTACATGCGTGAGCTCCATCATCTGTGTATGCGCTAGGCAGCCTTTAAAAGCTGGATGCGCCATCTTCAGCCCTCTCTCTCTCTGCACACTGATTTCCCCAGGCCTGTACACGTCTCCTCTAATAAACTCCTAAGCAGGTTTGTCACGTGCTTCGTGCTTCCTTCTCACTCCCGCCCAGGTAATCTCACTGATGCCAGGTAATCTCACTGGTGGTATGAGAAAGGTAGCTGAGTGAGCCAGTAAGTGGCATTCCTCCAAGGCCTTGCTTCAATTCCTGCCTCCGGATTCCTACCTTGTGTTTCTGCCCTGCCTTCCCTTCATGATGGACCAAAAGCTCTAAGATGAAATAAAGCATTTCTTCCCAAAGTTGCTTTTGGCCATGTTGTTTATTACAGCAATGGAAAGCAAGCTGGGGTACTCCCAGCTGACTCTCCGGAGGTGTATTTTGTGTGTGTGTGTGTGTATGTGGTGTGCATGTATGTAGTCATGTTCACATGTGTACAGACCTCACAGTGAGGAAGGTCTTCCATTGAGCCCAGAGCTTGCTGATAAAGCTTGTCCAGCTGGTCAGTTTGCTTTGGGGATCCATTTCTGCTCCTGCCTGCTGGAATTGCAGGTTGGCTGCCACAATCACCAGGCTTTCTTTGCATGTGCTCTTGGGTCCCAGGCTCTGGTCTGCGAGCTTGCAGGGCAGGTATTTTACTTGCTTAGCCATCTCCTCAGCCCCTTTCTAGTTGTGCTGTGCTTGCTGAATGATGAGCCCATGTCTAAGTTGTTCCAAAGCCATCTACTCTCTGACGTCTGATCCTTGCTCAGATCTGACCATCTGCTGTCCACTAACAACTCCCCTGCACTTGCAGCTCTCTTGGACTCTCGTAGTTGAGAGCCCTGCTATGGGATCTTTATAGGCCTTGTGCTCTCCTTCTCTGCTCCTTATCCCCTGCCCCCAGGCTTAGAGCATAGACTTGACAGCACTCTATCACTGAGCTACACACCAAGCCCTGACCCTTTCTTGTTTGAGCCATTGTTTCCCTCTGTAGCTCACGCTGGGCTTTACCTATGTAGCTCATATCTGGCCTTGAACTCATGATGCTCCAGTTTCTGTCTCTGAGTCCTGGTGTAACAGGCATATATTGTTACATTTACCAAGAGACAGGTCTTTCTTGACCATCCTCCTAATCCTTTTCCTCTTTACTGTTTCTCTGGGGACTCTTCGTATCATCATCATCTGTCGTAGTATGAAGCGCGGCTGGGCTGCGTCCCCAAATCCCCAGCCGCCTGGCTCGGCTAGCTTATGCCCCAAATAATTACACGGACACTGTATTCTTTTAAACACTGCTCTGGCCCATTTCTAATCATCTGTGTAGCGCCCCTAGGTGCGCTTACCGGGAAGATTCTAGCCTAAGTCCATCCTGGGTTGGAGCTTCATAGCGTGCGTCTTCCCTGGAGCAGGTAGCATGGCGTCTCTCTGAAGGCGTCTGCTCCCGAGAGGAGAGCTGCGGAGTCTGACCTCACTTCCTCTTCCTCCCGGCATTCTGTTCTGTTTACTCCACCCACCTAAGGGTGGGCCTATCCAATGGGCCTAGCAGTTTCTTTATTGCTTAGAGCCAATGAAATCAACAGATTGATATATGACACTCCCACATCACTTCCCCTTTTTCTGTTTAAACAAAAAAAGGAAGGCTTTAACCTTAACATAGCAAAATTACATATAACGAAACAGTTATCAAGTAAAAATTACATCAGAAACATTCATACATATAACAAAATTGACCGTAAATCTCTATCAATGCAAATTATTCATACCTATATCATTTCCCCCTTTAAATGTAAAAGAACATTTATAAACTATATTTGGGAACATGGGCGCAGTTTTTTCTCTCCAAACTGCTTCCTGCTGAATGGGGGCGTCGTTAATCAGATTATTTAGGGTGTAACCTGTGTGCCAGGTTTATCTCAGTTGGCAGTTGAGCAAAGCAATTTTCTGAAGATGTTCACAGGAACCTTTCGGGAGGTCGTGGTCTATCATACCAAATCGGGATAGAAGAAATCCAAAGGGTCTGGTCCTCTGTGAAAACAAAAGAAGACTCTCTCCAAAGCATCATATCCTTAGACCCAAATTCTGAAGTCATACCCTCATGATATCCGTTCTGGTTCCACTGGGCAGCCCATATAATGAAATGTCTCTCTGTACTGAGCTCCTTCACAGTCAAAAATTTTAAAGAAAACACAATAATACAAAGAATCCAGACTCTCTGTGAATTTTTCATCTTTACGCGGCTTATTTTTACTCTATCACTTTACTTTATTCTGTCTCTTTAAAGACTTTACCTTTTTTTTTTTTAAAAAAAAACCATTAACTTTATTCTCTATATTCTTTTTCTTCTCTCTCCCAAGCCAACGTACATTCATCCAACAGTGTGACTCATTCAGTGGTCTGAATCTGTCCTATTGTGAATCTGCAATTTTTTACTATCCAGGAGCACTTTTGATTTACGCCTTTAAATCACTAGGCGCTTAAGAATCTAATCTGAGACATTCCTAGATTAACTTTTTGCTTTTTGAGCATACATCTTTGACCTGGAATAACCCTGTAGACCAGGCTGTCTTTGAACTCTCAGAGATTCGCCTGTCTCTGCCTTCCAGGCATTGGGATTAAAGGCGTACACTACTACACCTTGAACTCACAGAGATCTGTTTGTCTCTGCCTTCTAGGCACTGGGATTAAAGGCGTGTGCTACCACACCTTGAAGTCACAGAGGTTTACTTTAAGAATTTTAACTTTTAGTCTGCATATATTTTTAACACACTTTAAACCATTCAGAAATTTTCTGTCTTTGAATCTCTCTTTACTGTATATCTCTCTTTTTCTGACCACAAGAGCCTTTAATTTGCCAAGCAATATCAGTAGGACTAAAGGCGTGGCTTTGCCAGCTAGATCCAGTCCATTCCTTAGCTTTCCAGCCTCATGGCGGAAATACAGGCTGCAGCCATATTTATAGCATTTCAAGGTCCCTGCCAGCCAGCGAGCTACAACAGACAACACTCAAGTCCTCTCTCAGTAGCTGGCCCTCCTGCCTCAAACAGTCAGAGTTTGCCCTGGCAGGATGGCCCAGAAAGCCGGCATTTTAAAACAACACAGGTTTGTTCCTGCTGCTGAGTCAGGAAAATTTCAAAATGGAGGACATACCATTTTGTGCTAGCTCTGGGGCCACCAGGTAGGAGCGGCACTCAGCACTTTAATTCTGAGACTGAGCACGCAGCACAGAAATTCTTTTCATCCAAGTTACATCCAAATCTGACACACAGAGCACTGCGCAGTCTGAAAACACGTCCCTGTATGGCGGCAGGAATCCGCCATGCTCTTCCGCCTGCCTAAGCCTGATTCTGCCTTCTGCCCAGGTGCAGGCGGGGAGCTCTGAGTCATCGTCAAGGTCTCAGAGCACTCTCCTTCCGATCCCAAGCGGGAACACAACATAAAGCCAGTGTTTGCACTGGCGGCATAGCCCCAGGAAGCCACACTTTAAAATAACGCAGCTTTTTTTCTGCTGCTGTTGCCGAATCAGGAAATCTCTCTACAGCACGCCACCAACAAACAGCAAAAATCTGTGTTAAATGCTCTCTCCCTTATTTTTAAGCCTTCTCAGGTTTTTTAAGTGGGTTTAGTTAGCCACACGTCTGGGCGTCATTTGTCATAGTATGAAGCGCGGCTGGGCTGCGTCCCCAAATCCCCAGCCGCCTGGCTCGGCTAGCTTATGCCCCAAATAATTACACGGACACTGTATTCTTTTAAACACTGCTCTGGCCCATTTCTAATCATCTGTGTAGCGCCCCTAGGTGCGCTTACCGGGAAGATTCTAGCCTAAGTCCATCCTGGGTTGGAGCTTCATAGCGTGCGTCTTCCCTGGAGCAGGTAGCATGGCGTCTCTCTGAAGGCGTCTGCTCCCGAGAGGAGAGCTGCGGAGTCTGACCTCACTTCCTCTTCCTCCCGGCATTCTGTTCTGTTTACTCCACCCACCTAAGGGTGGGCCTATCCAATGGGCCTAGCAGTTTCTTTATTGCTTAGAGCCAATGAAATCAACAGATTGATATATGACACTCCCACATCAATCATCACCACCACCACCATCACCATTATCATTATTTTATGCCTTGGCAATGCTTAAACATGCATGGGCAGCCATTTATGGCAGTTTTCTAGTTATTCTTATCCTGGGCTGATGTGGGATTCCCCTCTGTATGCTGTGAATATCATTGGTTAATAAAGGAAATGCTTTGAGCCTATAGCAGAGCTATAGGGGAACGGAGCTAGGTGGAGAAAACTAAACTGAATGCTGGAGAAAGAAGAGCAGAGTAGGGAGAAGCCATGGAGCCGCCGCCGGAGACAGATGTGTTGAAACTTTGCTGGTAGGCCATGACCTTGTGGTGATGCACAGATTAATGGAGATGGGTTAAATTAATATGTAAGAGTTCATCAATAAGAAGCTAGAGCTAATGGGCCAAGCAGTGATTTAAATAATATTTTGTGTGATTATTTTGGTTCTGGGTGGCCAGGAACAAACAAGCAGCTTCCCTGCAACACTGGGCAGTCCTAGATGCTCGTGCTATTGTCATACCCAAGGTTCCACAGTCTTCCAGTGTTTCTTTTGGCTCTTCCTCTTCGCCTTCTCTCATGCACTCCTACAAGCAGTGCTATTCTCAGGTATCTGCCATCATTCATTATCATAACATGGCTGAAGTATCTTAAGCGCCGTTGCCATATCCTGTAGTTTACCTCCTTCTGTAGATGGAGATGTTTCTTAGTGTCATCGCACAGCCTATGTCTTCATGTGACACCTCGAATCCTCCTGAGACACGCCATCTCGAACACATTCAGCCATTGTTCTGAGGAGCGTTTCACTGTCCGAGTTTCAGAGTTGTAAAGAAATTAGCTCAAGACAAGTGCATTATATACTTGTAATTTTATTGTTGTTGTTGTGTCTTGCTGACCAAACCTTTCATAGTGCCTGGAATGCAGCCCTCACTAACCCTATCCGCCTTTGTCTGAAATAGTCCCCTTCTTTGAACTGAGATTTCCTCCCAAATAGACAAAGTCTCTTAGTATACTCAAATACAAAAACAAGGTGCAGTTTTCCAGCCACACACTCTCAGAACTCTCTCTGAGTTCCTTTGAAACATGTCTGTGTATCAGTGAACCACAGCCTCTGGCTGCAATGACCTTTCTCTTAGACCAGGAGTCTTGGAAGTCTTCCAGAGTCTCAAAGATGACTTTAACCTCTCACAGAAACAGCCAGTGTGTCAACTGGTTGAATGTAGACAATGCTAGCCCAGAGATCACGTTAATTGTTCTAGCTGTTATCACCAAAATTTGCTGGATTTATTGATTTGTTTTCAAGAGACAAAAAAACTGATTTTTATTTCAGAGTGTTTGACTAAAACACTCAAACAAATCCAGAGTGGAACAGACAAAACCATTGGAACAAGAACCAAGCTGGCGGTCCTCACACTTCCTGGTTTCCACCGTCATCACAAAGCTCTAGTAATGAAAATGGGCGGTTCTGGAGCACGCGCATGGGCACACCACATAAAGGAGACAGACAGGCCAGTAACCCCAGAAATACGTTCTTACATACGTGATCAAGTGCATTTTCCACAGGGATGACACACCAATGAGGAAAAAACAGAGTTTTGAGCAAACGATGTCGGGAAAACAGATAATGAGGGGAAAAGATGAAGCTGGGCTTCTGCTTTAGACAGTCTAAAAGACAAACACAAATGAACCAAAGGCCTAAGACCTAAAACTCCGAAGTCCTTAAGGTCACACAGAGCTTCATGGCACATCTGGCAATGGTTTCTCAGACTTGACACCAAGAGAAGAGGCAGCAAGATTACAGGCCAGGAAGCTGGACACAAAATCGAAAGCTCCGATGCATCCATGGCTGCAGTTCACGTACTGAAAAGGTGACCTGAAAGATGGGAAGAAATCAGAAGGTAATATCTAGAGTATGTAAAAAGTCCTACAATTTACTTCGTGTAGTGCTGCGGCTTGAACCTAGGGCCTCTTCTATTCTTGGCAGATGCGCTACCCCTGAGCTCTATCCTCGAGCTCCCAAACTCCTACAGTATGACACAATTGCTAATAACTTGATTTTAAAATGGCCAAAAGATCTAAACATTTCTCCAAAAAGGATTCACAAGTGGAAAATAATTATATAAAAAGATCCACATTGCTAATCATCAGGGAACTGTAAATCAAAACCGCACTGAGACATTACTGATGAGGAAGGTCATTGGTAATAAACAAACTGCCTTGGCCCATTTTGATAGGCCATCCCTTAGGTGGGTGGAGTAGGCAGAACAGAATGCTGGGAGGAAGAGGAAGTGAGCTCAGAGGTCGTGCTCCCCGCGATGAAGCAAGTTGCCAGGTCAGACATGCTGAATCTTTCCTGGTAAGACCAGTGCTACACAGTTTATTAGAGATGGGTTGATCGGGATATCAGAATTAGCCAGTAAGGGCTAGAGCTAATGGGCCAAGCAGTGTTTAAAAGAATACAGTGTCCGTGTAATTATTTCGGGGCATAAACTAGCAGGCGGCCGGGGTGCTGGGGATGCAGCCCCGCCGCTCTTATTACTACAGATTACAACTGTGGGTGACGGTGGCTACTTTCAACAACAACAACACAACCAGCTACAAATAGCAAGCCTTGGCAAGCATGCAGAGAAATTGTGTCTGGGCACTCCTTTGGGAATGTAAAACCATGCAGCTGCTATGGAAAGCATTATGGAAATTTTGAAATTATTAAAAATAAAATGACCAGGGCTGGGGGGAATGACTCAGTCGTACAATGTACCAGAGGCACCAGGACCTAAGTTCAGATCTCTAGTACCCAAGTAAAAGAGGCCAGTGCGGTAGCTTGTGCCTGTTATCACAGGGCTGGGGAGGTCCACAAGAGGATCCTATAGCTTATGGGGTAGTTTATCCTAACCGGTGAGCTCCAGGTTCAGCGAGAGACACGATCTTAAAAATTAAGGTAGATTCTGGGTGTTGTCATGCACTTTAATCCCAGCACTTGGAAGGCAGAGGCAGGCAAATCTCTGTGAGTTCGAAGCCAGCTTGGTCTTCAAGAGAGTTTCTACACAGAGAAACCCTGTCTTGAAAACCCAAACCAAACCAAAAAGGAAGGTGGAGAGTGACTGAAGAAGACATCTGATGCTGACTGCTGGCTTACACTCCCCCCATGCTCACACTAACACACACACATGCTAAGTGACCCAACAATCCCACTTTCCAAAGCAACTGAAGGCCGGGCGGTGGTGGCACACGCCTTTAATCCCAGCACTTGGGAGGCAGAGGCAGGCAGATCTCTGTGAGTTCGAGACCAGCCTGGTCTACAAGAGCTAGTTCCAGGACAGGCTCCAAAACCACAGAGAAACCCTGTCTCGAAAAACCAAAAAAAAAAAACAAAAACAAAGCAACTGAAGGCAGTTTATGAACATCCATGTTCATAAACACATCATTATTCACAATAGCCAAAAGGCAGGAGCAACCCAAATGTCACCAATAGTCTGATATGTCTGTAATCCCAGCACTTGGAAAACTGAGAGCAAAACTGGATGTGATCTGCATACCTTTAATCCCAGCACTCAGGAGAAAGAACTTACTTTGTGAGTTTGAGGCCAGCCTGGTCTAGATAAAGTGTTTCAAGACAGCGAGAGCTACATAGTGAGACCCTGTCTCAAAAACAAAACAAGTCAAAAACAAAAAGAAACTGAAGCAGGAGGATCAGGGATTCAAGATCATCTTTTAAGGCCTGCCTGACCCTGTCTTTAAAAAGATGGGAGCCAAAAGTACAAGCAAGAAAGAATATATGGGACTAGAGAGATGGCTCAGCAGTTAGGAACATTGGTTATTCCTCCAGAGATCCTGGTTCTAGTCCCAACATCACACGGTAGCTCACAACCTCCTGTAACTCCAGTGCCAGGGATCTGCTGTCTGCTGGCGTCCTCAGGCACCAGGCACACACATGGTACACAGACAAACATGCATGCAAAATGCCCGCACGCATAAAAATAAATTATAAAAGAATACTCAAAATAAATAAATATTCAAAGAAAAACTTTATTTTTAAACAGAAAGTTTTGACATGTGCCACATTGTAGGTGAAACTTGACACCAAGGTAAATGAAGTCAGTTACAAAAGACAACGCTATATGATTTCAGTTGCATGGTATTTCCAGAACTGTCAAACCGATGGAAGCTAAGAGCTTCAGGGAGACGAAAACTAGTTGCTGTTTGATTCATAGAGAGGTTGAATTTATGGTGCTCAGTCCTCTAACAATGTGAAACTAGCAAGTGTCTTAAGTCCTTGCAGTGCCCTTCACCATGCATTGTTCCAAACAACCTTGTTTTCCTGGTCAGTGCACAGTAGACAATGGCTTAGATCTAATATGCTGGCTATGAAAACCCTGCCCAGTTTTGTACAAATGACCCAGTTCATCCTTTAGCTGTAAGAGGCACAAAGACAGGGTGGGTAGCAGCTTTGGCTAAGAGGCTTAATCCTGAGGGAAACTGTCAGGCCACCAGAGGTGCCGCGGTATCTTAAGCAGTTGGGGGCCACATTCTGAGCCTTGAGACATGTACAGCTTTAGGTGCTTCCTTCCTTCCTGCTCTGACCCTAATACACACCTGTATCTTCTCCACTGACAAAAGCATCTCTCTCTCTTGTTCCCTGGAACATCCTCCCATCCTGTCTTGTCAGCTCCATCAGATAGTGGAGTCTGACTTTCCACAGAAGGAAACAATAGTAACCCATTTTGATGAAGAAACAAGAGCGCTCCGAGCTGAGCGTGATGGTGAAGGCCCATGGCCCCAGCATTTCAGAGGCAGAGGCAAAAGGATCTTGAGTTTGAGGCCAGCCTAGGGTACAGTGAGACACTGTTTAAACAACCGAGAGAGAGGGAGAGAGGAGAGAGAGAGAGAGAGAGAGAGAGAGAGAGAGAGAGAGAGAGAGAACTCCTTAAGGTTCAGTTTCTATTGCGTTTAAGAGTCTACACTTTGGCTTTTCTCATGAGATAGGAATTTTTTCATTTGCCAAGAAGTCTTTGGTGATTTACAATACAAGACTTTCAGGGAACGTCCTGGAATTACTATAAAAAAAATCTGTACAAATATGTCATCCCAACCTCCTGCTTTTCTGATTGCCCTCAGTTCATTTACGAAGACATCATTAAAAAAAAATCTTAGCAGGGTTCCCTCTGTGTCTCTGTCTTCAGTTTTTTCCTTAAAGGGAGAAAGAAAAGTGTAATTTGAATGTGGGTAAGGTAGTCCAGCCTGCAGCTTAAAAGATGCCTCAAAACCTGCAATCCCAGCACTGGGGAGGCCAAGGCTTGAGGATTTTCGCGAGTTCAAGGCCAATCTGGACCACCAAATGAGTTTTGCCTCACTACCTCCAACCTCTTTTTTCCCTTCCCTTTAAAGATGGCCTTAAAATGCAGCAAGCTTCCTGAGGAGGAAGTGCCAAGACGACGTGGCTGCGTATATAAGCCACAGAAGATTGCTGCCCGAAATTTCTCCAGAAGGCAGTGACAGTCGGATGCCTCAGAGAGAGACAGTCAGATGTCCTTCTGGGGGACAACTAGCTGGTAGGAACCACTAGGAGTGGTCGTTTCATACAGTTCTTGAAGAAATAATGGACCATCAGCGGTTGCTAGGCAGCCTTTTATGACGTCATCTTTCAGCACCGGAAGAGGCGAGGCGCAGAGGAGTCGGGAGCGGGTTTGTGGGTGTCTGCAGTCGAGGTAAGCTGGTGGTCGGCCTGCCTCCCCTGCTGGTTGGGTTAGAAGTGGCTGCGGGCGTTCGGCTCGAGCTGCTAACCCGGAGCGGTGACCTCGAGCGTCGAGTTGGAGGCGTCCTTCTGGGCAGACCGGGCTCCTCCCTTTCGTCCCGGTCCGGTGGGCGTGTTTCAGGAGAAAGCGTGTTAGTCTCCGCCCCATTGGTCCACTGGCCCTACCCCTTCCCCGCCTGACTCCTGAACCTAGTTGGCTGCAAAATCAGCGTGAAAAGATTTATAGATAACAGCGGACGCTGTCATGCCAACGGGGCCGTTCAGCTTGTCGGGAAAGTGTTTTTTTTTTTTTTTTTTTTGCCTAAAACACCCTCCTAGAGTAACTTGAGGTGTTTGCTCTAGCCGTGTCCTCAGCAGGCCTTAGGGATGCCGGAAGCAGCGAGGCCTTTCAAACAGTGGGGAGACTGTGGGTCAACAAAGCAGGGATATTTCAAATTCCATTCGTTTGGAATTGATGGGGAATTGCTTTGGAGAATTTGACATATACTGGGGACCTCTTAGAGCCCCTCTCTCAACCCCCTCTTAATTTGAGACCAGGTATCATGTAGTCCTCGTGTCTCCTCTTCCCAGTGATGGGATACAGGTATTTGCCACTGAGTCTGGGCAAATTTTCTTTTCCAAGATGGGCCACAGTATGTAGATTAGTCTGGCCTCAAACTTCATCTATCCTGCTTGGGCCTCCTGAGTACTGAGATTATAGCCCTTTGTCACAGAAATCTTTTTTTGTGTGTATATTTTATGCATGAGTGTTCTATCAGCATGTATGTTTGTATGCCAGAAGAGGTCCAGAGACCCCATACAGATGGTTGTGAGCTGCCCCGTGGTTGCTGGGAATTGAACTCAGGGACCTTTGGAAAAGCAGTCAGTGCTCTTAACTGCTGAGCCATCTCTCCAGCTCCAACATAGAAATCTTTACAATGATCTTTGTAAGGAAATTTTGTTCAGTTCCTCCTTGGTCATTATTGATTTGTCTGCTCATATATTTGTTCTTTCCCCCACTCTTTGAACCAACATTCATTGTCTACTGAATTAAAAAGATCTATTGAAACTTGCAAATTTTCAGCTTGTCAGCCAGTCACCCGTGGCTTTGCATTATCTGGATCTTGTTGGGGTCCCCAGTCCCTTCTCTGCCTTTAGTTTGAGCTTCTCCATGCACAGGGTGCTTTGCCTTTGTGGGTTTGCCCTTGCTGTTTCCTTTGGCTAGAAATGTCTTCCTAATTCCATTTTCTGCTTCTTATTGCTCAATTAAGCTGCCTGCTTCTACCAAATTAACCAAGTGCACAAGACTGCTTCCATCTCCAGGAAACCGCACCTTCACATGGTACTCTAAAGGTTTGTGTTTTCATAATACTTTCCTGCAAACAGATCATACCACCCGGGTTATAATTATTTCTGGGTCTTCTCTGAGCTCGGAGGCTTTTGAAGGAAGGGCATATGTATTAGCTTTTGATTGCCACTGCTAGAGTATCATGAAACACATAGGCATCAAATAATCTTTTTTTTTTTTTTTTTTGGTTTTTCGAGACAGGGTTTCTCTGTAGCTTTGGAGCTTGTCCTAGAACTAGCTCTTGTAGCCCAGGCTGGCCTCGAACTCACAGAGATCCGCCTACCTCTGCCTCCCGAGTGCTGGGATTAAAAGCGTGGGCCACCACCGCCTGGCTGGCATAAAATAATCTTGATTGATTGAGTGAGCCCCAAACAATATCATTGGTGGTTAAGAAACTATTCTTTGGAAGGAGTTTAAATTCTATCTCTGGCACACAGTGTCTTTGTTACTGGACATGGCACTTGTTTGTCTAAACCTTCATCTTCCATAGAGTGAAAGCGAGACAGTGTAGATGGGACAGTTAGCACAGGGCCTGCCACGACGTAGCTCCTAAGTTATGCTGAGCACCTGGGATCCTAGGACATAAGACCAGCCGCTCACAGTAGTGGTCTCCAGCGACCTTTCTTCCATGTTTCTTAAAGGGGAGGCAGTGGGGAGTCTGTCCCCAAGGCTATCAGAACTGTGACAGTAGTTGTACTGTGTGGAGTAAGATGTACAAGAAGGACGATGGCTCCATCGGCCTCAGGGAGGAGATGGGACCTGACATCTGACAAAGATTGGGGATTTTAGGAAGGAGAGGAGAAGTCAACCCCAGAAAACCTGTTTTAGAATAACTTACTCAGAAGCTGTGCTGCAGTAGGTTATTTCTGAAGGCCTTTTTTTGTTGTTGTTGTTGTTGTCATTATTGTGGTTTTTTTTTTTGACACAATGTTTCTTTGTGTTTCTCTGGCTGTCCTGGAATTTTCTGTGTAGATTAGACTGGCCTCAAACTCACAGAGATCCACCTGCCTCTGCCTCCCTGAATGCTGGAATTAAAGGTGTGTGCCCTCACCACCTGGCCATGTTCCCTGTATTCTAAAGTCATTCACTCCTGTAAGCTGGGCCAGCCTGCTGTTTAAGGTTTGCTGTGCTGCATCGAGCAGTCACTGCCTCAGCTCCCCAGGGGGTAGTGTTTCGGGACATGACCATGTAAGAACTTCAGGGATAAAATGTGTACATATTTGTGGCAGAAAGGAGGGCTGTTTCCATTGTCTCGTCATGTTCCTAGCTGTCTGTTGGAGCTTCTCAGCAGCTATGCTGTCTGTTGGCTTCTTTGGCAGAGGGAGTAGCCAATCACGTGACCTGTTTCTCAATGCCTAGTGAGGACATGCTTCACTTCTCTGTCCATTACCTGTCCACCTATCAGTTCGTAGCAGGTACAAACAGATGCCCCATGGAACATAGCATTGTGAACGGGACCTGCCTGTAGTACCGTCAGAGCTTGGCCCAGGTTTAGGATTTTAGATGAACAGCTGACTTTATATGTATATTTTTTTAAATATTTATTTATTTATTATATTATGTGTATAGCATTCCTTCCACGTGTGCCTGCAAGCCAGAAGGGAGCGCCAGGTCTCATTATAGATGGCTGTAAGCCACCATGTGGTTGCTGGGAATTGAACTCAGGACCTCTGGAAGAGCAGTCAGTGCTCTTAACCTCTGAGCCATCTCTCCAGCCCCCCTTTATATGCATATTGACTCCTCTCAGAGACCTGTTGAACTGTCTTTTGGACTTTCTGGCCTCTGTTGTAATAGTGGTTTCTGGACCAGTCTCTTAGCCTAGCTTTTTGCACCCTCCTGCCTACACATAGCTGCTGCCAGGTGTTCTTGGACTTCTGCTGTTTCCTCTGCCTCTGGAGTGTGAACGTTGGCAGTTGTCTCCAGCTGATTCTGTTGGAGCTCAGATTCTCATCCTGCTGTTCTTGCATTAATTTTGCCCACTGTTGAGGCGGCATCTCTGGCACAGCCCAGAATGGCCCCCCTTGTGGGAATCTGTGCTGTCACTTGTACTCTGTAACGTGAGACGCCTCTCCTGGTTCTTCCTGACGACTCAGTCCCCCTGGCTCCTGGCCTTCTGTGACTGGGTGGTTTCGGAACTGTTCCTTACTGACAGAGGACTTTAAGCCTCCTGGCCTGCCTATGCTCACCTAATCAATTCCTGGGAGCTTGTACCTCTAGCTCATTCTGCCTTGTACTGTCTTGTCTTTGCAGATGGTAACAATATTCTTATTTTTGAGAATATGATTTATTTGTTCTTTGTTTCTGAATACAGCACTTGAGTAAAAGGACTGTGAGCTGCTTGGGGAGGAGGCAAGATTTCCCTGAAGTGTTAGAAACTTGAGCATTGAGAAGGTCCTGGAGCAGCGGTTCTCAACCTGTGGGTCATGACCCTTTGGGGGTCGAAGGGTCCTTCCACAGGGGTCACATGTCAGATATTTACATTACAATTCAAAACAGTAGCAAAGTTATAGTTATGAAGTAGCAGCAAAAATAATTGTATGGTTGGGGTCACCATAGCATGAGGAACTATATTAAAGGGTCACAGCATCAGGTTGGGAACCACTGCTCTTCAGGCTGGGGAGACATCTTGAAACCCACTCCTAGCTTTGCCCTGATTCTCTCTTCTGCCTTCCTGGGTCACCTCATCCTTTTTTTTTTTTTTTTTTTTTTTTTGCTTTGACTTCTGTGACATGCTGATGCCTGTCAAATACATTCGGTTCGTCCATTCTCCTGAGCTTCCTACTTGTGTATCTCAGCTTAACTTTTGGATCTTCCACAAGCTGTGTCAGAGATTGCCTTCCAATGTAAAATTCAGGACTGGGGATGGGGATTTAGCTGAGTGGTAGACTGCCTGTTTAGCAAGGGCAGGGTCCTGGGTTTGGACTCTAATACATACCCTTCACCTCTCACAAAAGACAGCCCCACTCCAAACAAGCAAAAAAAAAAAACAAAACCCAAAACTCACTACCCCCCAACCAAACAATAGCCAAGGGAACCAATATGAAGTTGCTCCTTCTCTATCTCTTTTTCAAGAGAAACAAGATTTATTGTTTTTAATTATGTGAGTATTTGTGGGGCTAGGGGGTGGTACATGTGACCCAGGTGCCCACAGAGGCCGCAGGGGTCAGATCCCCTGGAGCTGGGATTACAGGTAGTTGAAGCTGCTCAATTTAGGCACAAAGAAACAGATTGGTGACTGTCCAAGGGCAGTCTGTGCTGTAGACTTTTGAACCATCTCTCCGGTTTCATCACCTCCATTTCTAAATAGTATCTTCTTCTAAATTCTTTGTTTGTCTAATGCGTCTTCCAAATTAGGACACCCCTCCCCCCTTTTTATTTGAAATAGTCTCATGTAGCCTTAGGTATTCTGGACCTTGTTAAGTACACAGGGTTGCCCTAGACCACATGGAGGTCTGCCTGCCTTTGCCTCCTTAGTGCTGGGCTGAAGTCATGTGACATGTCTGGCTGGTTCAGAAGGCTTTGGTTTGATATGTCTCCTCACTCCTTTGCCAGTGTCCAAATGGCACCCGAAGATAAGTGCATCTCCTGGATTTATCTTCTATCTCACTATACAGTTTTGGCTGGCTTGAGATGTGGTATATGGGAGACAGAGGCCAGCACTATCTGCACTGAGTTCCTTGCTAGCCAGTGCTGAAGGAGACCCTGATGAGAAAGAAAAAGAAGAAAGAAAAGGAGCGGCACTAGGGAGATGGCTTAGCAGTTAGTGCATTTGCTCCTGTACAGTGGCTCGCAGTGGCTTGTAGCTCTAGTTCCAGGGCTTTTCCATGTCGTTTCTGGCTTCTGCAGGCATTGCATACATGTGGTTTACATACTGACAGGCACACACACACATACATGACCACATTCTCTCTAGTGAGGGCTAGGAATGTAGTTCAGTGGGACAATACTTCCTACATGTGCAAAACCCTGGCTTCAGCATCCCCCCCCTCCAAACGAGAGAGAGAGAGAGAGAGAGAGAGAGAGAGAGAGAGAGAGAGAGAACTTAATATATAAGACACCATATAAAGACACCAGAGATCTGAAGAACTTTTCTTTAAGATTTATGTGTGTGAGTGTTTTACTTGTATAACTCTAAGTGAGCCATATGTGTAGTTCCCATGGAGGTCGGAAGAGGGCATTAGATTCCCTAGATTTGGAGTTATAGATGGTCATGACCACAATGTGGGTGCTGGGAATCAGACCAGACATGAGTCCCCTGGAAGAGCTGCGAGTGCTCTTACTGCTCAGCCATCCCTCCTGGTCCACATCTTCCATGTTTAGTTGGTTCTCTAACAGGCATACTCCTCCCCAACCCCACACCCTGCATACACACCCCTTCTTCTTAGTGCTCTCATGGGTCAGTCCTGTCACCAGGCTATGTCATGTTTGGTTCCACTCTCACAGTGCTTGTATTGTATCACAGTAACCAGCGTATGAATTGTCTGCTTATAAGCCCTGCTCAAAGCTCCACGGTTACTCAGTTCTCAGGGACCCTCTGCATGTAACCTAATGCCTAACACAGGACATCAACAAATGTGTAGCACACATTTGAATGCGTAGCGTGATTAGTACAGGTAAATATTTACCTGTATTATCTCATTAATGCTCAGCAGCCTCCGAGTCCTGTCATTATCATAGCTTTATAGGTGAGGAAGTGGGGACCAGGAAGGGGAAGTCACCTGCTTCTGGGAGCATCCTAACAGTCATGTATGTGGTGAGGAGGGCATGGCCTGGGTGACTTGTTCTCCCGTGATTCTTTTTTGTTTTCAGAGCCATGATGCGGGTGTGCTGGTTGGTGAGACAGGACAGCCGGCATCAGCGAATCAGACTTCCCCATTTGGAAGCAGTTGTGATTGGTCGAAGCCCAGAGACCAAGATCACAGATAAGAAATGCTCCCGACAGCAAGGTAACTAACTGGTCTTGGAATGTGGAGATGACTGTTTAGTTATGGGGGATAATGATAACCAGCGATACACATTTCCTGCTGTTCTTGCTGGAAAACCTATTTCTTTTTTCCTTTTTTTTTTTTTTTTTTTTGAGACAGGGTTTCTCTGTAGCTTTGGAACTTGTTCTGGAATTTGCTATGGAGACCAGGCTGGTCTTGAACTCACAGAGATCTGCTTGCCTCTGCCTCCCAAGTGCTAGGATTAAAGGCGGGTACTACCACCACCTGGCCCTTGCTGGAAAACCTATTATATTTCCAACACAAGGCTCATAAATTGTGTTCTTTTAGCTAACACTAGGGCTGGTTCAACCAGGATTTTGCCTTCACGATGCAGTAACACTTAAGGCAGGTTCAGGTAAGGGATGGGAACAGGTGGCTGCCATCCCGCTACCTTGAAGTGGCAGGTTGAGTCTTGGACGCTGCTTTGCCCAGGGGTTATGCATTGAGCAGCAAGACAGATTCTGGGCTCTCCAAGCTGGATGGGGCTGGCAGCCTTTACATAGTCCCTTCCCCAGAGGCTAGATCTGTATAACTGTGCCATACAGCTTGTCTGTCATATGTTTTAAGGGGAAAGCTGTGTACACACACACACACACACACACGCACGCACGCACGCACGCACGCACGCACGCACGCACGCACACACACACACACTTGCCTGCAAACCGTGGGCATGCTCACCCTTGCCTGAAGTATGTTCCCATAACCCTAAGGTTCTGGACTTGGAGTCTGCAGCAGTGAGTGGACTTTGCTGTATGAGTTCGTCCAAGTGTGCTGGAGTGTGGAGCTGAGTAGGTCCAGGATACCAACTGCTGCTGCTTCTGTCTGTTCCCCCTCTGCTCGTCCCCACTACTGAGCAGCTGTGGGGCCTCTTCTGTTCCCTGTCTCTACCCCACATGCTCTTTCGACTTATCTGAACATGAGTGCTTGAAGTTCTCTTCTCTCACATACTGTCCAGCCCTGCAGTGCTCTTTCTAGAACATTCTTTCCATTCCTTCAGGCCAGCTTGAGCTTCTGTTTTCCAAGAACAGACATATCTTTTACCTCTTTCTCTGTTGAAGTCACTTGGCAGTAATGTTCCCTACCCCTGAGGCTCGCCCCGACTCTTGATAGATTTTTTTCTTCCTAGTAGTAGAAGTCTTATCTAACTATGAAATAGGAGTTTTCCTCCTGTTGGCAGAGTCTGTGGTCCTGAGCTGGCTAGGGTCTGTCAGAGCTGCAGGGATTCATGAAAGCTGATTCCAAGTTTTTTATATTTATTTTTGTAAGACAGGGTCTCACTATGTAGTCCTGGTTGTCCTGGAACTCACTGTGTGGACCAGATTGGCCTTGAACTCAGAGATCCACAAGTTTCTGCCTCTCAAGTGCTGGGATTTAAAGGTGTGTCCCACCCCAACCAACCTAAAAAGGAAAGATATTAAGCATTTGTTTGCTTTTAAGATTTATTATTATTATTTTTTAAAATTATATGTGTGTCGCTGTGTGGGTGTTCTTAAGTACAGTTCCTTGTGGAGGCCAGAGGCATCAGATTCCCCTAGAACTGGGGTCAAAGGTAGCAATGAAGTGTCTAGTGTGGGTGGTAGGAACCAAACTCAGGTCTCTGGAAATACAACAGCAAAAATACTCTTAGCCAATGAGCCATTTCTCCACCCCCGCCCCAAGGTTTTTAGCAGTAGCTAAGGGAGTACATGCACTGATAGAAATTATTTTTGTGGGTGAGAAGTGGGGTTTAAGATATTTTTTACATATTCCAGACTAACCACACACACTGGCTATGCAGCCAAGGCTGGTCTTGAACTCCTGATCTTGACTCTACTTCTTAAGTCTGGGGTTACAGGCATGTGCCACCATGCCCAGCTCACTGAAGGACATTTTATGGAAGCGTTTGAAGCTGTTAGAAATTGTAGGCCCAGGCACATGCAGATCAGGCTCATCTTTGGACTGCCTGCATCTTTGGGCTTTTAGTTCTTTCAGGGAAAACAGAGTACCTGGTTTTGGTTGCATCTGTGCTTAATGTTTTCTTATGTCTTTCAGTCCAGTTGAAAGCAGAATGTAACAAGGGATATGTCAGAGTAAAGCAGGTATGTGTGTCTGTGGCTTGGATGCCCATTTATTACTTGATGGTCTTCTTATGCTGTTGCTTTAGACTGTGTCAGCTAGTGATGGAGGGAACTGCAGGCAGCTGACAGGACAGGAAGTGTTAATCCAGCATCCGCTTTAGCACGGATGGCATTGTCGCTCTTATTCTTACATGATGGTTGTGTCCACAGGTGGGGGTCAATCCCAGCAGCATTGACTCCGTCATCATTGGGAAGGACCAAGAGATGAAGCTGCAGCCTGGCCAGGTTCTCCACATGGTGAATGAGCTTTATCCATATATTGTAGAGTTTGAGGAAGTAGCAAAGAGTCCTGACCTAGAAACACAAAAGAAGAGAAAGAGGTCAGACTGTGATGGTGAAGAGATGGATGCTGCTCAGGAAAGTGAGTCCGGGACAGGGCAAGCACCCGAGAGCAGCCCCAGCCAGTGCGCTGTGCCTTCTAAGAAGAGCAAAGATGGAGCCACCAGAGAGGTGAGCATGGTGTGATTGACAGGTGATGTGGAGATGAATGAATATAATGACTGCTTAATTGTTTTGTACACTATAAAGCTCGGACACGGGTGAGGTGGTATTAGTCATAATGAGGGTTGTTAACCGTGATGAAAGAGTCACTTGTTTGTGGCCTGAAAATCACTTGGTGAATGTCCCTTTATATGCTTTCCTATTAAATTCCTGGGGCAAACCACTTGAAGGAAGACGGTGCAGTCAGCAATGGCATTGTGTCGCATTCTGCGTGGCCTTGGGATTGACCTAACTGGTGCAACAAGAATGAAGAAAGGACAGATACACGTACAGAAAAGCTGGGATTGGGTGGGCTGTTCTTTCTAGTGGAGACGTACCATCAGCAGCAGCCCAGAAACTCGGCGTGATTACTCTGTACATCTGCATTGAGGAGCTGGGGTTATCGTACATAGCTGAACAAGGAGGCAGGGTTAGGAGGCCTCAGAAGGGCGTAGTCTCCGGCTGTAACTGTCTGGGAGGAGGAAGCTGTGCTTGATAGTGTCTGCATCCCCTGTCAGCCATTCGTGAACACTGGTGCTTACACCGTGGGAAGGCTTTGCCATTTCCTTGGGTGTAGGCGCTGAGGTCCTTGTCATTGCTGGTCATGTCAACAACACACGTTCATCAGGACTTGGTGCACTTGTTACACATTCATTCAGGCTTTCCTCCACTTCCCATAATAGTGTGGTTAATGCTGAACACTAAAATGGGCCATTTGCTTGTGGACCTGTTGGCTAACACTGCAGCACTTCATAGACAGGCAGTTCGCGTGTTGATGTCAGAACGGAAGCTTGGCTGGGCTGCAGCTGCAGTGTGTGAGGGTAGTTTTGGCTGTGTGGAGCTTTTCCTGGGGAGGTGTGAACAAACGCCTGTTCACCCCGATAGGGCACTAATGACAGACCACGCACGTCTAACTTGCTGAACTAGTGAGTTTTAATTGTGGTACTTATAGGAGCATGGGCAGCTTATGGGTGGCCACCCCATCAAAGAGCAGTCTCTCTCCAGCAGTGTGAGCTGCTTGTGTATCCTCTGGGAGGGGAGGAGCCTTAGGAGCCCTCTCAGGAGTCCTCTCTACCCCCCAACAAGGGAATGTTATTTGGCCCAGTCTTGTGAAAGTCTTGTTTAGGTAATCGCAGCTGCTCTTATTCAGGACAGCAATCTTTGCACAGAGGACAGAGTTCCTCATAGGCCTCCGTCTACTTCCCGTTCTAAAAATAGGAAGACAACAGGGAGGCTTGCGGTCCTAAAGGGCAATAGACTGAGGTAAAGGAAGTTTAATTCTCAAAAACTAACATTCCTTCCGTGTTTTCTTTGGACTCTGCTCTCATGCAGCAGTATCTACATTTAATCACTGGCATTTATATTTGCATTGTCTGTCTTATTTAGGAATCAGTGGGCCACTGGAGTCAAGGCTTGAAGATTTCTATGAAGGATCCTAAAATGCAGGTCAGAATAAAATTGTATAATTTAAGTGTCTGTGGATGTTGTACATGACCATTCTACAGAATTTTTTGTAAATAAATGAAGCGAAAGGATTCTGGATTCTGATCACTGAACTTTTCTATGAGAACAAGGCTTCCACATCAGTTCTAGAGTAGTCACTAGACCCGTGTCCTTTTGTTTGCAGTATGTCCTCCATATAACTTCATACTACCCTTTCTTGAGCTCCTCTCCATACTCACACTCACAGCTGTTGCTGCATACTCATGCATACACTATAGGCTAGGAGCCACACACGAAGGAGAACGTGGGTTTTTTTTCTTCCTGATTTTGGGTTACCTTGCTTAATATAATTTTTTTTTTTTTTTTTTTGGTTTTTGGAGACAGGGTTTCTCTGTGGTTTTGGAGCCTGTCCTGGAACTAGCTCTTGTAGACCAGGCTGGCCTCAAACTCCTAGAGTTCTGCCTGCCTCTGCCTCCCAAGTGCTGGGATTAAAGGCGTGCACCACCACCGCCCGGCCTGCTTAATGTACTTTCTAAGTCCATCCATTTTCCTGTATATTTTGTGATTTCATTTTTCGTTTTCTTTTTGAAAAAATTTTATTGTTTTAATATGTAGGGCGTTTTGCCTGCATGTATGTCTATGTACCTTGTATGTGCCTGGTGCGTGAGGAGGCCAGAAGAAGGTGGATCCCCTGGTATTGGAGTTACAGATGATTGTGAACCATCATATAGATGCTGGGAATCAAACCTGGATCCTCTGGAAGAGCAGCCAGTCCTCTTTTTTTATTTAAAATTTTTTTTATTGATATTTATTGAGCTCTACGTTTTTCTCTGCTCCCCTTCCTGCCTATCCCCTCCCCCTTCAATCCTCTCCCAAGGTCCTCATGCTCCCAATTTACTCAGGAGATCTTGCCTTTTTCTACTTTCTACTTCCCATGTAGATTAGATCTATGTAAGTCTCTCTTAGTGTCCACATTGTTGTCTAAGTTCTCTGGGATTGTGGTTTATAGGCTGGCTTTCTTTGCTTTATGTTTAAAAACCACCTATGAGTGAGTACATGCGATAATTGTCTTTCTGGGTCTGGATTAACTCACTCAAAATAATGTTTTCTAGCTCCATCCATTTGAAAAATTCAAGCTGTTATTATTTTTTTCTGCTGTGTAGTACTCCATTGTGTAAATGTACCACATTTTCCTTATCTATTCTTTGGTCTAGGGGCATTTAGGTTGTTTTCAGGTTCTGGCTATGACAAACAAAGCCGCCAGTGCTCTTAACCACTGAGTCATCTCTCTAGCCTGCCCGCCTGCCTGCCTGCCTGCCTGCCTTCCTTCCTTCCTTCCTTCCTTCCTTCCTTCCTTCCTTCCTTCCTTCCTTCCTTCCTTCCTTCCTTCCTTCCTCCCTCCCTCCCTCCCTCCCTCCCTCCCTCCCTCCCTCCCTCCCTCCCTCTCTTCCCTCCCCTCCCTCCCTTCCCCCTCCCCTCCCTCCCCTCCCCTCCCTCCTCCCTTCTCCCTTCTTTTATTGACACAGGGTCTCTTATATAGCCCTGGGTGTCCTGAAACTCAGAGACTTGTCTGCCTCTGCCTCTTGAGTGCTGGTATGCCTCCATACCCAGCCTCTGATTTCCTAATAAGTCTCCATTCTATATATATAACATATGCTCATTATCCACTCATCTCTTGATGGACATAGGAACCATGAAAGAGCACATGAACTGTTTTTCTAGTTTGAACTCTGCCATAGTTTTTTCTCCACCCCCCCTTTTTTTTTGTGGCAGATGAGTGCATAAAATTGTAAGTGATAATGAAGTTGTTAAGCCCTAAGTGAAGCTCCGCAGCTTTAGAGTGGCCGTTCTAACTGTAGAAAAGCTCACCAAGATGTATTTGGTGATAGGCGAGTGTTTGAGTGGCTGTCTTAATCTAGCTGCGAGATGGTTTTTATGTGAGTTTGTAAAAATAAAGTGGTTTTATAAAAGTTTTAAAAGTGGTACCTGGAGGTCCTTGGAGAGAAGCTCACTTCTTCAGATATGTCTGCTATTCAGAGAAACTGTACCAGCAGGCTTGCTTAGTTGGGGAGGATGCTTGCTGCCAAGGCGGATTCCTAAAGTGAGTTCTGTTCTTGGAACCGACATGGTAGAAGGAGAGAACCAACTCCTTAAATTGTCCTCTATGATTTTTCCAAATAAGTAATAAATGTTCAAAAAAATGGTACTGACCCAAGCATGGTCCTTTTAAGGGACCATCAGATAAGGTGTGGTGACTGTAGTAACAGCCGTCTTCGTGTCAGGAGCCTTCGAGGCTCGCTTCAGTTAGGGCTCCTTGAAATCTACACACATGTATTCAGGTCTGTGTTAGAGAGGCTGCGGTTGAACTCTCCTTGTGATTTAACATGGAGGCCTTGAGAACTCTATTGTACTGTGTATCTTCTCCGTATCCTACCTAGTGTGGTGTTTGAAAACAGGCTCTGGAGTCTGTGTGATTTGGGTTGGAACCCTAGATTCTGCACAGTGTAGTTATGTGACGCTATCAGTGTCTGCTCTCGCTTCCTAAAACCCTTTACACAAGGTTTTGTCAGTAGGTGGACTGTGCATGCACAGAGGTCCTCAGCTGACATCTCTTCCCTTCCTGTGTGCCTTCTGCTAGGTCTACAAAGATGATCTGGTGGTGGTGATTAAGGACAAATATCCCAAGGCCCGTCACCATTGGCTGGTCTTACCGTGGGCCTCCATTTCCAGTCTGAAGGCTGTGACCAGCGAACACCTTGAACTTCTCAAACACATGCACACCGTGGGGGAAAAGGTGATTGCAGATTTTGCTGGATCCAGCAAACTGAGCTTCCGATTGGGTTACCACGCCATTCCCAGCATGAGGTAAGCCTTGGGTGATGTGGTGCTCTCTGGTTTGGTTCTGGTGATTAGCATGGACTTGAGAGTCCGGTAATTTCAAGGCCCAAATTGGGATGTTTCCAAGTAGATGGGCGGATCTTGCACCTGCCTGACTTGCCTGTGAACAGCCCAAGTTCCTGCTTCTGCTTGTAATTTAGTCCTTTGAAGTTTTTATTTCTCTCAAAATGTAAGCCTCTTAACATGCAGACTGGATGAAGTAGCTTCACTACTTGTAGATGGGCACTTATTGTCAGTGGCTTGCTAGAATTCTTGGAGTTATCTCTAACTCCTAAATGACTAAGAACCATGGCTCTAAAGGAAACAGAACATCACAGACATCTGTAAATACAAGCTTAGGGTGTGCACAGTTTCAAATAAAGTGAGGGAAAGTGGAGTCTGCTCTTTGTTGCAGAAGGATTTGGGGTAGAATTCTTGTTTTTCCACACAGAGTGCATGTAGGACTATTCCGTTAGCTTATTTGGTCCAAGCAACAAGATAATGCATGGGCTGCACCTCTGGGGTATACCTTCAGTCCCAGCTTTTAAAAAACTACACTAAAATAAACAACATAAAATTTGTATATATATATATATATATATATATATATATATATATATATATATATATATATATATATTTTTTTTTTTTTTTTTTTTGGTTTTTCAAGACAGGGCTTCTCTGTGGCTTTGGAGCCTGTCCTGGAACTAGCTCTTGTAGACCAGGCTGGTCTCGAACTCACAGAGAGCCACCTGCCTCTGCCTCCCGAGTGCTGGGATTAAAGGCGTGCGCCACCACCGCCTGGCTAAAATTTATATTTTTAAAGTTTTTGTTTTGTTTATTATTTTGAGGCAGTTTTTTTTGTTTTGTTTTGTTCTGTTTTTTGAGACAGGGTTTTTCTGTAGCCCTGGCTGTCTTGAAACTTACCCTGGAGATCACTAACACTGTACTACACTGTAGTAAGTGTCTTTGCACAGGGGGTGGGTAGCAAGCTATAGCTACATTACACATATGCTAGGACTGTGTTCATAGTGAGGGACATCCAGTTTCTCACTGGTAGAGAAAGAAGACACAAAAGAGGAAGTTAGGAAAGCGAGATGTGTGTTGCTTGTGGAGATGGACCAGGAGGATGGTTGCCAGCATGACTCGGAAGCTAAGCAGGGTCAGGTCTGGAGGAGAACCAGCAGGAATTATCATCTCCCACCTGCAGGTATGAATACAAAGTCAGAGGTGGGGAGAGGCTTAGGATTCGTGTGCTATTTCCTGATGCAGAAGTATGTAGAAGTAAAGATGCTCTAAAGTCAACCACTTCTCTCAGTAGAGATACCTGGTACCGCTAGGTGTGGTGGCGCACGCCTTTAATCCCAGCACTGGGAAGGCAGAGGCAGGCGGATCTCTGTGAGTTTGAGGCCAGCCTGGTCTAGAGAGTGAGTTCCAGGACAGGACTGTTACACAGAGAAATCTGTCTCAGGGAAAACAAAACAAAACAAAACAAAACAAAACAAAAAACACCTGGCATCTAGACCTCTCTGGAGATGATGAGCCTATGGTGCCTTGCAGAAACAGAAAACAAAGTCAACCTTAGAAACTGTGAGGGGTATGGAATGACAAAGAAGCCAACCTAAAGGAGCTTTCAATGACCCAAGATGGAATAATTTATGCCTCAAAAAAAATAAGTAAATAAACATAGGTTTAAAAACTGAAGCAGTGGAGCCGGGCTGTGGTGGCGCACGCCTTTAATCCCAGCACTCGGGAGGCAGAGGCAGGCGGATCTCTGGGAGTTCGAGGCCAGCCTGGTCCACAAGAGCTAGTTCCAGGACAGGAACCAAAGCTACAGAGAAACCCTGTCTCAAAAAACAAAAACAAAACAAAACAAAAAAACCTGAAGCAGTGGATTAGAATTTACAGATATCTATGAGCCTACACCTGAAACAAGGGGGAAGAAGACACAGCTCCCACACAGAGCAGTCCACTTCATACAGTAGGTGGGAGGAGCATCAAACCAGCCCTGGGAAAGGAGCTGAGTAATCGCATTGCAGGCAAGTGCCCCCAATAGAGCTCAGTGCGGTTCATCAAATTAGTGATCCCAGCACTAGGGAAACTGAGGCAGGATGACAACTCTGAGTTCAAGGTCAGCCTGAGCAAAATAGCAAGTTCCAGGTCGACCTGGATACACAGTGAGGCCTGTCTCAAACAAATCAATGAAAAATAAAAATAAAATCTACCAATAGATAATAAAATGGTGAGTCTAAATTTGAGCAGCAGGATAGTAATACTCTTAAAAATATTACCCCCAAGATAGTCATCAGTTAAAAAGGAAAAACTAAGTTTGAGTGAAGAAACTTGGCAGGCAACACCTCAACAAAATGACCAAGATTAACGCCACACGTCACAGGTCACCTCAACACCATGCACCTCTGACGTGACGAGGACACCACAGGAATCATGACACAGCCAAACTGAAAGAGAGCTCCCTGTCAGGCATGGGCCTCACACCTAAGGCCAGCACTCAGGAGGCAGAAGCAAAAGGATCAGGAATTGAAGACTAGCCTGGCCATGTGGTGAGTTCAGGGCCAGCCCAAACCTCCGAGAAACCCAGCCCAAAAAGACAAAAAGGAAAGACACATGGCCTACAAACAGCCAGAACCCATCAAAGGTATCGAGACCAAGCTCAGACTGGAGCTAAGACAGACAAGGAGTGTTCCATGACCCTGAAGCAGGAAAAGAGCACGTCAGCAGACAGACAAGCACTTTGGGCCGTGCGTTATCTCCCAAGCACATTAACTATTCCCAAGTAAATGAAAGGCTGTGTTGCATGTAATGACACAGCATCAGAACCTTATGTACCTGCACTTACTGTGGTGTCATTTTGATTAAACCGCAGTTTTTAATACCCAGTTCTTTTTTGTTTTTCAACTTCTAACTAGCCATGTACACCTTCATGTGATCAGCCAGGATTTCGATTCTCCTTGCCTTAAAAACAAAAAACATTGGAATTCCTTCAATACAGAATATTTTCTGGAATCACAAGGTAAATAGTATTCTTTTTTTTTAAAAAAAAAAAACAATTCATTTCATTTTCTTAGATGTTTTACTACCTGACTCAGTGTTTCTCTAAGTCACAACCTGACCTCAGGTGACCCACATACATTTAGTGATCTCTATAAAATAGGCACTCCTAAAATGAACACGGATGCTTCATTGTAACAGAATTGCTGCTTGGCTGTGAGCATCCTGGAGGGATGCAGTTAGCTGTGTGTTGGGGTCCAAAGTGTTTCCTTTTGACAGTAGAGGGGTTAATGGCTGCCTGGTGTGCCAGGTGTCCGGAGCTAGTGAGCTGGCTTAGCCTCTTGGCTGGGAAGCTGTGTGCAGCCAGGCCTTGCTGTTTGCCGCAGGACAGCATCTGGAGCTAGTGAGCTGGCTTAGCCTCTTGGCTGGGAAGCTGTGTGCAGCCAGGCCTTGCTGTTTGCCGCAGGACAGCATCTGGAGCTAGTGAGCTGGCTTAGCCTCTTGGCTGGGAAGCTGTGTGCAGCCAGGCCTTGCTGTTTGCCGCAGGACAGCATACCCGACAACACCTAAGAAGTTAGAGCTGTGTTTAGAGTCGTAGTCTCAGAGGACTCGTGCCTGGCTCTGCTGCTGGGCTATGGGGAGGCAGAACACTGGCAGGGAGGGCGATGATGAGCAACACTGCTCACTTATTGGTAGCCAGGGACTGAGAGAAAGAGGAGAGAGGGGCTTAGGGAAGGGACTTGGGACACAACACAGCCTCAAGGGTGTCCCCAGTGACCTGTTTTCTCCAGCTAGGTCCTGCCTCCTAAAGTTTCTACCATCTCACCAAATAGCACCAACAGCTGGGGTCCACACTTAACAATGCATGAGGCTTTGGTGGGGGGACACTTTGTACTTCATGTCTAAATGCTCACAGAGTTCTTGGTTCAAGAACTCTCTTTCTTTTCTCTCTTCTGTCATGAGTTGAGCAAGAGTTTGGGGCTCTCTCCTGTTAGCAGTGTTTCATGGGTACGATGTATATTTGAGATGTAAGCATTTCCTAGAATATTTTCTGTGTAACCAGTACTGCTGCATTGTTAATGGGGCGACTACCATTTAGCAAAGAGCCACCTGGAGAAAGCCATGGTGGTAATGGGTGGTGCGTGGACTGTGTCCTGAGGGAGTGTGTCATCTCAAAGGTAGGTTGCTCAGAACTAGAATCTGGTCAAGTGCATTTTCCCAGTGTGAAGTCTAACTTGAAGCGTGTGAGCTTTAGGATAGCAGATCTGTTGATTGATATGTTTTTGGCCTTTTTTCTTGACATCTTACTGGCTGTCCAGAGTAGCTGGGATCTGAACCTTATTTTTTGCTTGTAGCTGTGATCAAGATGGTTCAAGAAGTTGGCAGAGTGACTGTTCAAGATGGGACTTCTGAGCTCTTGAAGCTGCCTCTTCGTTGCCACAAGTGCCAGCAGCTGCTGCCTTCCATCCCTCAGCTGAAGGAACACCTCAGGAAGCACTGGGGCGGGTGACGCTCTCCCTGGCACCTGAGTGCCGTGCCTGTGCCCCGTGCAGCGCTGAACTAAAGCACGCAGCTTTCCAAAACAAAGCTTATTTATTCTTGAGCAGCCCCACGTCGGGGGGCTGGTTAGTTCAGGAATTGGAAATTTGGGTTTGTATGGTGTACTCTCTGGTGATGGAAGCTGGCACATGCCTGATCATCCTTTCCTCGACCATGCCAGGCCTGACTAATGGGGTGGTGACAAAGCCAGCCCAAGACTCAAATGCAGGCTGGAGAAGCACAGTCTGGTCATATACTTTGTTCCTGCTCCGGACTGTGCAGTATCTTCATCAGGGTAGCTGAGGTTCTGAGGGCTTCTAGCTCTCGGACTTTAATCTGCTCTACGATAGTCTTCTTCCCTCCACGAGGGCTTTCAGCAGGCTGAGTGTCTCGGTGAAAGTGTGTGATAGTCTTCTGCACAGAGATGCCAGGGCAGAGGGAGTGGTCATATTTGGTGTTAACAGTCCAGTCTGTGCTGAGGGCATCTGGGCAGTGTGTACTGTCAGCTTCAGGCAAAGGTCTTACCGCGACCTCAGTCATGGCTCTTGAGAATTACGGAACATACAGCAAACCAGATACAGTTTCCCCAATGTGCCTTGGAAAAACAGATGTTGCAAAGGACAGTTCATTTATTTCTAATTTAGCATATCAATATTAAAATAAATATTTGATTAGAAACTGCAAGGAGTGCTTGTATCAGACAGTGTAAGAATTCAGTTGTAATGAAGAACAATGGAAGAACGAGGTGACCATGCCCACATTCTTCATTCTGCCCTAAATAGATTTTTTTAGGGCTGGAGAGGTGACTTAGTGGTTAAGAGCATGTGCTGCTCTTCTAGAGAATCCGAGTTTTGTTCCCATCACCCACATCAGGCCGCGCACAACCATCTAGAGGTCCAGGGGATCCTACGCCCTCTTCTGACCCCCATGGGCACTGCACCCCAGTGCAGAAACCCATTTATACACATGCACATTCATACATAGTTAATACTTTAAACATTAGATCTTTGGAGGAAAAAAATGTAAATAATGACTTGGAGGAACCAGAAAAAGGACACAAAGTATTGAGGTGTATTTATCTCTTAGCCTTTATCTCCCAAATGGTCTGTTATCACTGGGGGAAAAGACTTTCTGGACTCTGGATGTAGCCCTAGCTATCCTAAAACTCACTACATAGACTAGGCTAGCCTTGAACTCAGAGATCTGCCAATCTGTACCTTCAGGATACTGAGATTAAAGTATACCACCAGCACCAAAACAAATAAAACCAAAAAGCCAAACCAAAAAATCCCCAAATATACAAGGATTAGATAGCCATGGCAGCAGTTAGTAATTCTGATAGTGAGATATTGTCACACACTGTTTCCTTTGCAGAAATACGCATATCTGTCACCTGCTTTCCTTTTGAATGTTAGTAATGGATTAGTTATCCTCACATTCATGGCAGCTCGAAGTTCTGCTCTTGCCCAGCTCACATATCCTGGTGTCACTGTGCTGAATGCTCTTTAGGAAAGTCTTTGAGTATGCAACAATTAGGACTCTGTCGCTGAGTAACAGTGTGTTTGATTCCCAGGCCTCAGTTTCCAGCTCTTGTACCTCCCATCCACATGGTGCTGCAGGGTTGCATGTCTGTCACTCAGGCTCCATTGTACACCAGGGCATTCACATTCTGGAGGTGTACAATGGAGCTTCATTTAAGCCATAAATAAGAAGGAAAGCTTTGTCCTCTGCAGGAAGACAGATACACTGGGGATCATCCCGGAAAACAAAAGCCGCCAGACTCAGAATGACAGTTGTCTCCTATGGGTTCTGGGTTCCACAGAGAGGCAGAGCAGTGTGCAGGCAGGAGCTTGTGTAAAGCCTGCTTGCCACATGGGACAGAAAGGCGGAGACAGCACTTACGTATTCTGAGATAGGTCTTGCTGTGTAGCTAAGGCTGGCCTGAAACTCATGGAGCTCAGGCTGGTCTTGAATTTAAGACCAGACTGTCTTAGCCTCCCGGGTTCTGGATTACAGGCGTGTGCTACTGTGCCTGGCTAGGCCTGCTTGTAGGCCATGAGTCATATATGGGCCACCAGTCAATGCACCTTTCTGTAACTGAACCCTGCAGGTAAGAGGTGGAACCCAGGGCAGAGGAAGGACTGTCTGAAGAGCCAGTGGATCAGCTGGATTCCTTCGTATTACCGAGAGCGTTTCCACACCGCAGACACTAGCTTATAGCAGCTGGGAGCTCACTTTTGCATTCAAGGGCCCAGGTGTGTAGAAGGTCATATTTTCAAATGCAGCTGATTCTGGCTGACCAGGAGTGAGGAGACACTCAGGGTTTAGAAAGAGGCCCCAGTATGTAAACCTGTCTGAACTTGCCCTCAACAAGCTGACAATCTACACATCTTTTCATGACCGAGAGTAAGGTGCCCGCTGCATGTAGAAGCATTTAACCCAGGGTCCCCTAAGTCTGAGACCCAAATGAGGCACAGTCACATGACCTCCCACAGGGTCCTCTATCACCTTCACAATGGAATTCAGACCACCTGGAAATAATAGGACACCAGTAAGATTTTAAGTGAACGAAGCTGTCATGTGGGTTAGCAAGCAAACAGCAAGGAAACTGTCTTTTACACTGGAAAGCAACCAGCAAGTTTGCTGTGTGGTCAGCCCGTTTGTTCGCCCAAGAAGCCTCTTGTTGCCACCTTTACAGGCAAAGTGGCTCATGGCTAGGCACGTGGGGGGGTGGGTTGTAAAGAAGACACAGGTGTTTTGTTTTTCCGGCGATAGCACTTTTCTCACTTTGGCCACCAGGTGGCAGCACGTGAACAAAGAATTCTTAATCTGTTGGCCTAAGGGTTTGGGGAAGGTGTTATGTAAGTCTGCTTCAGAGTCAACACGGAAACGTAAAATATATACGTATTTTAATTCTTTTGTCAGCATATGTAAATCACACAAAGTAACGGTTTCATTATGACACTTTGATAATGGAGACGATGTACTTTGGTCATATTTACCTCCTTTAAGGAATTTTCTGTTGTCTTTTTTTTTTTTGAAGCTGGGTCTTCAGACTAGTAGTTCCGCCCTTCCACGCTGTTTTCCCCCCTCTAACAGCTGTCAGTGGTTTGTGATTACGGGGGACCCTGTTGTCTCTGGGCTGGCTTTGTCAAACGATCTTTAGCTCCAAGATAATTGCTTTAATTTGGATACCCACCCCAACCCATATGTCTAAAACTTGGCCCCTACACAATGACATTATTGACCAGTGAAGTCTTGTGAATGAAAGTTTGGCTCTTGGGGGCCTGTTCTTGAAGGGAACACTGGGATTTTGGTGCCTTCCTGTTTCTTTTTGCAGTACTAAATGCTACTGCCTCCCAGACAACAGGGCCAAACATGTATGCCCTGCATCTCTGAGATAGTGAGCTGAAGCAAACTTGATCTCTCAGTGTTGCCTATGGTAGCCCCAAGCCGAGCGACACAGTAACTCCCAACACAGCCCCTCACCCTGCCTGCCTGCCAAAGAACTGTGCATTTACCTCGATAGTAGCCCCCCAAGTCCACTTCAAGATGTGGGTGAGGATGAGCAAGAACAGCTACCGTGTATGCTGAGCATGAAGAGTCAGGCCTTTGTAGAAGATTGAATTATCACGGTTTGGAAAGATCTTGTCACCACGTGTGATCTGCCCAGAGGCACTCTCCAGAGCAACCAAAAAATTCTCCAGCAAAGGCTTCGTTGTTTTCAGCCTCCAGTTTGCAGGAGCCAGGGTGACCTGCTAAACACAGTGTTCTGTAGGCAGTTGGATTTCCAGCTGAAGTTGGTGGGAGGAACGCCACAGAGTGTCTGCATTTACAGAAGAGATGGGAACCCGATCCCGAAAGGGAGATGGCCTCCGCAGCAGGAGACTGTCCATGCCTTCTGGTGAGCCCGGGGAATGGGTGGGAAGATAGGGAAATGGGGCCAAAAATTAATCCCCATGTGCGATAGTCATTTATTTCTCGTTTAGGCTCTTTTCAGTTTATTGTGTGAAGGTGTTGAGTCCAAGTTAAGGCAGATCCCAAATGGTTGCATTATGCAAGCTGTGAGGGTTTTTAAAACTTGTACAAGGGACACAGGGAAATTCTTGTCATTACAAGGACATCCTTACCACAAGTAAGAACCTTCGGCAGATCACCCTCAGCCAGGCCAGCGTATGCCAGGGACTAGCACATACATACCCTCTGCTGGTCACCCTGTAGCTGGATTTCCGCTTCTTGTGCTGGGTGCTCAATTGCGGTGCCATTGCAGACAGATCTCTACGATGCCACATTAGAGACATAGAAACCGGTCTCTTCAGAAGATGAGACCTACTGGGTCTGCCAGGAGTCTGAACGTTGGAGGTTCCAAGTCCACAGTACTGGGGCTCCTTTGTGTCAGTCATCCTGGCAGTAAGGCCAAATGGTCTCTCTCTGCTTGAATTCACAAGTCAGCAGTTACATCAGGAGGTGGGAGGTGTGGCAATCAGAGCCTAGACTGCTTGGTTTGGGGCAGCTACTCGCTGGTAGAATACTTGTCTAGACGGAGTTGCGAACAGGGCACCTAGTGAGACATCATTGTGGTGAGTGAGTGCTGCGGCACCCGGGAACAGCCCGCCTACACTTCCTGATCAACCTACAGGGCTACACTGCCCGGTACCTCCTCTCTATTCCTATCCCATCCAGCTTACATCCAGACCCCCCACCCCCTGTTTCTCTCCCCCCTCCCTTCCTTGGTGGCAGAGCGCCTCCCTGCTCTGCCTGCTTGGGCGCTGGGTCCTAACCCAAAGCGTAGGGTAAAGGGGAGCTCGGGGGCTTCTTTGTCCCCAGAGCCCGCCTGCAGCAAGCAGGGTGGGCCCTTTGTCTGCAAGCGAACCAAGCAGCAAGGAGTTTTGATCAGGACACCTAGTGAGACATCATTGTGGTGAGTGAGTGCTGCGGCACCCAGGAACAGCCCGCCTACACTTCCTGATCAACCTACAGGGCTACACTGCCCGGTACCTCCTCTCTCTTCCTATCCCATCCAGCTTACATCCAGATTCCCCTACCCCCTGTCTCCCTCCATCCCTCCCTTCTTGGGGCAGAGCGCCTCCCTGCTCAGCATGCCTGGGCGCTGGGACTGAATCTGAAGGTGAGTGCATAGGGGAAGGTGGTAGCTCCTTTGTCTCCATAACCTGCTTGCAACAAGCAGGGTGGGCCCTTTGTTTGCGAGCTAACCAAGCAGCAAGGAGATCCGAACTAGACTCCAGGAGAAACATCACGGGGGAGTGACATCACTGGGAAGGTACATCAGTTGTCAAGAAGACCTGATCCTGTAAAAGAAGATCCATAGGAGAATATTGGGAGGAAGAGATGGGGAGACGCCAATGCAAGAATTCACCCAACAATCTGAAAAACAACACGAAACCACCAGAAGCCAGCGACCTCACAACAGGAGGACATGAACACCTTAATCAAGAAGAAGGAGAAAAAACTGACTTCATGACAGGGATTGACACCCTTAAACAGCATATAAAAAACGCCCTTATAGAAAATGGAGGAGAAATATAACAGAAAGTTCGAGGAATTGAGTAAATCAGTGAATGATACCCTAGGAAAGCAAGGAAAAACAATCAAGCAGATAATGGAAACAGTTCATGATTTGAAAAATGAAATGGAGGCAAAGAAGAAAACACAAACAGAGGGCTGGCTGGACATGGAAAATCTAGGTAAACGAATAGAGACTACAGAAACAAGCATAACCAGCAGAATACAAGAGATAGAAGAAAGAATCTCAGAGTCTGAGGATAACATAGAGAAAATAAACGCACTAATCAAAGAAAACAGCAAGTCCAACAAACTCTCATCACAAAACATTCAGGAAATATGGGACACAATAAAAAGACCAAACCTAAGAATAATTGGAGTAGAAGAAGGAGAAGAAGTGCAGCTCAACGGTCCAGAAAATATACTTAACAAAATTATAGAAGAAAACTTTCCGAACCTGAAGAAGGATGTACCTATGAAGGTTCAAGAGGCATACAGAACCCCAAATAGGCTGGATCAAAAAAAAAAACATCCTCTCGCCATATAATAATCAAAACACAAAATATACAGAATAATGAAAGAATATTAAGAGCCGCAAAGGAAAAAGGCCAAGTTACTTATAAAGGTAAACCTATCAGACTTACACCTGACTTCTCTATGGAAACCATGAAAGCCAGAAGGTCCTGGATAGATGTACTGCAAAAACTAAGAGACCATGGATGCAAACCCAGACTACTATATCCAGCCAAGCTTTCGTTCACCATAAATGGAGAAAACAAAATTTTCCAGGATAAAAACAAATTTAAGCAATACGTAGCCACAAATCCAGCCTTACAGAAAATAATAGAAGGAAAATCACTAACCAAGGAGTCCAACAAAGACCTCAATAACTCAGACATCTAGAGACCATTCACCAGCGCAACTCAAAGAAGGGAAACACACAAACCCTACTACTAAAAAAGTGACCGGAGTTAACAACCACTGGTCATTAATATCACTTAATGTCAATGGGCTCAACTCACCTATAAAAAGGCACAGGCTAAGAGACTGGATACGAAAACAGGATCCAACATTCTGCTGTCTACAAGAAACACACCTCAACCACAAAGACAGGCACCTACTCAGAGTAAAGGGCTGGGAAAAGGCTTATCAAGCAAATGGACCTAAGAAACAAGCAGGTGTGGCCATACTAATTTCTAACAAAGTTGACTTCAAACTTAAATCAATCAGAAGAGATGGAGAGGGACATTTTATACTCATAACAGGAAAAATTAATCAGGAAGAAGTCTCAATCCTGAATATCTATGCCCCTAATATAAAAGCACCCATGTATGTAAAAGAAACATTGCTAAAATTCAAGGCAGCCATCAAACCGCACACACTAATAGTAGGAGACTTCAACACTCCTCTCTCACCAATGGACAGGTCAATCAGACAGAAACCTAACAGAGAAATTAGAGAATTGATGGAGGTAATGAAGCAAATGGACTTAACAGACATCTATAGAATATTCCACCCAAAGAAGAAAGAATATACCTTTTTCTCTGCAGCTCATGGAACCTTCTCGAAAACTGACCACATACTCGGTAACAAAGCTAACTTACACAGCTACAAAAAAATATTACTAACCACCTGTGTCTTATCAGACCACCATGGATTAAAGTTAGAATTCAACAACAATGCTACCCCCAGAAAGCCTACAAACTCATGGAAACTGAACAGTCAACTACTGAACCATACCTGGATTAAGGAAGAAATAAAGAAAGAAATTAAAGTCTTCCTTGAATTCAATGAAAATAAGGAAACAACATACTCGAACTTATGGGACACTATGAAAGCAGTCCTAAGAGGAAAGTTCATAGCACTAAGTGCCCACTTAAAGAAAACAGAGAAAGCACATATTGGAGACTTAACAGCCCACCTGAAAGCTCTAGAAAAAAAAGAAGCAGACTCACCTAGGAGGAGTAGAAGACTGGAAATAATCAAACTGAGGGCTGAAATCAACAAAATAGAAACACAGAAAACAATCCAAAGAATCAATGAATCAAGAAGCTGGTTCCTGGAGAAAATCAACAAGATTGACAAACCCCTATCCAAACTAGTCAAACGGCAGGGAGAAAATTTGCAAATTAATAAGATCAGAAATGAAAAGGGGGACATAACCACAAACACAGAGGAAATTCAGAGACTCATTAGATCTTACTACAAAAGCTTGTATGCCACTAAACTGGAAAATGTAAAAGAAATGGATGCTTTTTTAGATAAATACGATTTACCAAAATTAAATCAGGACCAGGTGAACAACCTAAACAGACCTGTCAGTCGCGAAGAACTAGAAGCTGTTATCAAAAACCTCCCTACCAAAAAAAGCCCAGGGCCAGATGGTTTCAATGCGGAATTCTACCAGAACTTCCAAGAAGACCTAATACCTATACTCCTCAATGTATTCCACAATATAGAAACAGAAGGGTCATTACCAAATTCCTTTTATGAAGCTACAGTTACTCTGATACCAAAACCACACAAAGACTCAACCAGGAAAGAGAATTACAGGCCGATCTCACTCATGAATATCGACGCAAAAATCCTCAACAAAATACTGGCAAACCGAATCCAAGAACACATCCGAAAAATTATCCATTATGATCAAGTAGGCTTCATTCCTGAGATGCAGGGCTGGTTCAACATACGAAAATCTATCAATGTAATCCATCATATAAATAAACTGAAAGAAAAAAACCATATGATCATTTCATTAGATGCTGAAAAAGCATTTGACAAAATTCAACATCCATTTATGTTAAAAGTCTTGGAGAGATTAGGGATACAAGGGTCATACCTAAATATAATAAAAGCTATATACAGCAAGCCGACAGCTAACATCAAATTAAACGGAGAGAAACTCAAAGCCATCCCGCTTAACTCAGGAACACGACAAGGCTGCCCACTTTCGCCATACCTCTTCAATATAGTGCTGGAAGTTCTAGCAATAGCAATAAGACAGCATAATGGGATCAAGGGGATTCGAATAGGAAGGGAAGAAGTTAAACTTTCGTTATTCGCAGATGATATGATAGTGTACATAAGCGACCCCCAAAATTCCACCAAAGAACTTTTACAGCTGATAAACAGCTTTAGTAATGTGGCAGGATACAAGATCAACTCCAAAAAATCAGTCGCCCTCCTATACTCAAAGGATATGGAAGCAGAGAGGGAAATCAGAGAAGCTTCTCCATTCACGATAGCCACAAACAGCATAAAATATCTTGGGGTAAATCTAACCAAGGAAGTGAAAGATCTATTTGACAAGAACTTTAAGGCATTGAAGAAAGAAATTGAAGAGGATACCAAAAAATGGATGGACATCCCTTGCTCTTGGATTGGGAGGATCAACATAGTAAAAATGGCAATTCTACCAAAGGCAATTTATAGATTCAATGCAATCCCCATCAAGATCCCATCAAAATTCTTCACAGATCTGGAGAGGACAATAATCAACTTTATATGGAAAAACAAAAAACCCAGGATAGCCAAAACAATCCTATACAATAAAGGATCTTCTGGAGGCATTACCATCCCTGACTTCAAACTCTATTACAGAGCTACAGTAATGAAAACAGGGTGGTACTGGCATAAAAACAGAGAAGTCGACCAATGGATTCGTATAGAAGACCCGGACTTTATCCCACAAACCTATGAACACCTCATTTTCGATAAAGGAGCTAAAAGTATACATTGGAAGAAAGAAAGCATCTTCAACAAATGGTGCTGGCACAACTGGATGTCAACCTGTAGAAGAATGAAAATAGACCCATATCTATCACCGTGCACAAAACTCAAGTCCAAATGGATTAAAGACCTCAATATCAGCCCGAAAACACTGAATCTGATAGAAGAGAAAGTGGGAAATACCCTACAACAGATGGGCACAGGCGATCGCTTCTTAGGTATAACCCCAGAAGCACAGACATTAAGGGCAACATTGAATAAATGGGACCTACTAAAACTGAGAAGCTTCTGTAAAGCAAAGGACACTGTCACTAAGACACAAAGGCAACCTACTGACTGGGAGAAGATCTTCACCAACCCCGCAACAGACAAAGGTCTGATCTCCAAAATATATAGAGAACTCAAGAAACTAGACTTTAAAATGCTAATTAACCCAATTAAAAAATGGGGCGCTGAACTGAACAGAGAATTCTCAACAGAAGAAGTTCAAATGGCCAAAAGACACTTAAGGTCATGCTCAACCTCCTTAGCGATCAGGGAAATGCAAATCAAAACAACTTTGAGATATCATCTTATACCTGTCAGATTGGCTAAAGTCAAAAACACCAAGGATAGCCTTTGCTGGAGAGGCTGTGGAGGAAGGAGTACCCTCATCCATTGCTGGTGGGAATGCAATCTTGTGCAACCACTGTGGAAGTCAGTGTTTCGGTTTCTCAGGAAATTCGGGATCAACCTACCCCTGGACCCAGCAATACCACTCTTGGGAATTTACCCAAGAGATGCTCTATCACATGTCAAAAGCATTTGTTCAACTATGTTCATAGCAGTATTATTTGTAATAGCCAGAACCTGGAAACAACCTAGATGCCCTTCAATGGAAGAATGGATGAAGAAAGTATGGAATATATACACACTAGAGTACTACGCTGCGGTAAAAAACAATGACTTCTCGAATTTTGCATGCAAATGGATGGAAATAGAAAACACTATCCTGAGTGAGGTATCCCAGACCCAAAAAGATGAACATGGGATGTACTCACTCATAATTGGTTTCTAGCCATAAATAGGGTTCACGGAGTCTACAATAGGCGAATCTAAAGAAGTTAAGTAAGAAGGTGAACCCAAGGAAAAACATATAGTTATCCTCTTGGATAAGGGAAGTAGACAAAATTGCCGGGGAGAAAAGTGGAATCTTGGGGGTGGGGTGGGATGGGGGTAAGGGGAGATGGGGAGAGAAAAGTTAGAAGGGAAGGAGGGGGGGACTTGGGGAAACAGGAGGATTGGGATAAAGGAAGGTTGGATAGGGGAGCACGGAACCACAATTCTTAGTTAAGGGAGCCACTTTAGGGTGGGCAGGAGACTTGACCCTAGAGGGGCTCCCAGGTGCCCAAGCTGAGGTCCCCAGTTAGTTCCCTGGGCAGCTGAGGATAGGGAACCTGAAATGACCCTATCCTAGAGCAATACTGACGAATATATTGCATATCATCCTAGAACTTGCATCTGGCGATGGATGGAGATAGAGACAGAGACCCACACTGGAGCACTGGACTGAGCTCCCAAGGTCCCAATGAGGAGCAGAAGGAGTGAGAACATGAGCAAAGATGTCGGGACCACGAGGAGTGCACCCACCCACTGAGACAGTGGAGATGATCTACTGGGAGCTCACCAAGGCCAGCTGGACTGTTACCAAAAAAAGCATGGGATAAAACTGGACTCTCGGAACATGGCGAACAATGAGGGCTGATGAGACGCCAAGGACAATGGCACGCGGTTTTGATCCTATGCAATGTGCTGGCTTGGTGGGAGCCTAGCCAGTCTGGATGTTCACCTTCCTAGATATGGATGGAGGGGGGAGGACCTAGGACTTACCACAGGGCAGGGAACCCTGACAGCTCTTTGGACTGGAATGGGAGGGGGAGAGGAGTGGGGGGAAGGGGAGAGGGGTGGGAGGAGGGGGAGAAGAGTGGGAGGAGGGGGAGAAGAGTGGGAGGAGGGGGAGGGAAAGGGGAGGCTGGTGGGAGGAGGTGGAAATTTGTTTTTTTTCTTTTCTTTATTCTCCTTTTATCAATAAAAAAATTAAAAAAAAAAAGAATACTTGTCTAGTAGTGAAGCCTCTCCTGCCAAGGAGCCTCCTGTAGCCCCGCAGAGTACTTCCTTACGTGTGGTGGCAGCCTTGAGTGGCCCTGGGCACGTTGTTAGAGGGTAACTGAGTGCTGTGCTGCAGGGGGTGACTCATGATGGCCAGGCATGGCTTCTTCCCATAGTCCCCTACAAAACAGCCCTCGTGACACCCAGCCACATCTTCACAGAAGGCGGTGGTTCTGTTTTAGCAGTATTAGCAAAGGACAAAGGGTAGATAAAGCCTGACTCACTCCACAAAGATCTCTGCTATCCCTGAACAGGAGGCGTAGAAGAGGATACTAGCCATGGTTCTTGGGATGGCCTTCTTGCTCTGGTGGGCTTTTCTGAACCTCGGGGTTAAAACCTCCAGAAGTTTTGTAATAGAGTACCTAAAGTGCCTGGCATGAGAGGTCTGGTCCTGGGAGTTTTCAGGGCAAGGAGCAGAGGTGTGCTCATAGCCAGAGATGTGCCCAGAAGGAATATGAAGGCCCTAGACCAGAATTCTGTCCTCTGGAGTTTGCGCTCTGTCTTCCTCCCTTTGCTGTCCACTGAGAGACGTGCTGACCAGTAGACTAGACTAGAAACTGAAGAATCACTGGATTTGAATCCCAGATCTACCACTTAGGAACAGCACAACTCTGGGAAAGATGTATAACTCTGTGATCCTTGGATTTCTCACCTACAAAAGTCTTGAAAATTCCATTTACTGGCAGGATTACTGTGGACATAAAATAATAAGATGAGGATGTTTGTTTTTGCTTTATCTCATTTTACTACTATTCTTTAGATAGATGACTATTTTCTTTTTTCTTTTTAGGTTGTTTGAGACAGGGTGTCTCTGTAGCTTTGGAATCTGTCTTAGAACTCACTCTGTAGACCAGGCTGGCCTTGAACTCACAGAGATCCGCCTGCCTCTGCCTCCCGAGTGCTGGGTTTAAAGTTGTGCGCCACCACCGCCCGGCTGATTGCTTATTTTCTAGAAACAGAGAGGGAGGGGGTGGATTTAGATTTATTGGGAAGATCTTGGAGCAGTTGGGGTAGGAAAAGTCATAATCAGAATATACTGTATGAAAAAAATCTATTTTTAATAAAATAAAAATAAGAAAAAAGGTAACATTAAAAAAATTCCACCAGGCAGCATACACCTTTAATCCCAGCACTAGGGAGGCAGAGGCAGGTGGATCTCAGTGAGTTCAAGGCCAGCCTGGTCTACAAAGCAAATTCCAGGACAGCCAGGGTTGTTATACAAGAAATTTTGTCTTGAAAACCCCAAAACAAAAAACTATAAAAGCAACCACAAAAAAATAATTTTCATAAGGAAAATATCTTTTACCTTTCTTTCCAAAGCTATGAACACACGCAGCAGTAGTTCTACATTGTATAAACTATGTACTTTGAAGTGAGAAACATCCTGGGAGGCGATTCACTCACAGGTGTGTGGGGTAACCCTTAGATGCAAGCGCGGCAGCGAGTCCTTTGCTGGGGTGCGGATTCACCTCCCTTCTGGCTTGCTGACCCCTGGAAGGCAGCTAAGCTCCTGCTGTACCACTAACGCATGTTGTACCTTTGGAAAAGGGAACGTTTTATAAAGTACAAAACCTGCTATCACTATAATACTCATGTCTGGGGGTTTTTCTATGGGTTTCCACCTGTTCTGTCCCCACAAACATTCTATGAAGCTTAAAGCAACGCGACTAACAGCCAGGGTGGTGAGGGCAACTCCTGCCTCACTGGTTTTTGTGTGACTAACCCCACAGGCACTTGTAAGTGCGGTATGCATATTATCTAAATTATTGAATAGAAGAGGGAAGCTCATTAGAGAGGAACAATGCGGGCAGACACTCCATGGTTACCTTTGTTGGCCATGCGTAACAGGACTTTGCGCTTTAATAAAATGTATTTTCAAGTTGCCTTTTAGTTTCTCATCTCCATATTAATTATGGCTTTGTTTTCTTGAGAGAAAGCCCTATTTTTTTTAAAAAAACAGAATTACCTAATTATAATCATTTCCAACTACACAAAAGCGAGAATTAAAAATGAAGCAAAGGAAATAATTATGATTTTCTGGCTGTAATGAAACACATGACATGGCAGTCGGGTCTGGGCTTGCGGGACTCCATTTGACAGCAGAATGAGGAGCACTTCTGCGCGTGTGTGTGAAGAAAAAACCTTGTCATTAATCTGCAGCGTACTAAGCTACCTTCGGTTGTCTTGATTGCTTTTAATTTTTTTGGATTCATGAGGTGCTGAACAAAGGGATCACTTCAGCTCTCACGACACACAATTTATTGTTGTACAATTCCTTAATTATAACTCCTACCGACTAGTGAGATAAACGATATAAGAGATCTTCATGAATACACATCAAAATGGGACATCCTCAGGAAACAAAAAAAAAAAAAAAGAGAATGAGGACATAAAAGAATTAAACAAGGGCCGATAGCATGTCTCAGTGGGCAAAGGCACTTGCTGCACCAGTCTGGCAACCCCAGAGTCGGAGCCCGGAGCACACAGGCAGAGCAGAGAACCAGCTTCGTAAGTAGTTGTCCCCTGACCTTTACACATGGACTGTGGTATGTATGTGTGTGCACATGCAATAATAAATAAATAAAAGGAAAACAACAATTAAACAAATGTTAAACTCCTCCACGCATGTGCCTGTCTAGGCACTCATGTACTCATACAGGGAGGAAATACATCCTTATAGCAGCAGAGTAGAGGAGATACCTTGTCTCGTGCACGTGTTTCTGGAACATTTGAAAGGTTGAAACTGCATGTGCTGGGTAGTTTCATGTCAGTTCCACGTAGCTGGAGTCATCTGAGAGGAGGGAACCTCAGTGAAGAAGAATGCCTCTGTAAGATTGGCTGTAAGCAAGACCGCAGGGCAGTTTTTAAATTAGTGATGGATGGGTGGAGGGTCCAGTCCATCGTGGGTGGTACTGTGCCTGGAATGGTGGTCCAGGGTTCTACAAGAAAGCAGGCCGAGCAAGCCACGGGGAGCAAGACAGTAACAGTACCCCTCCATGGCCTCTGCATCAGCTCCTGCCTCCAGGTTCCTGCTCTGTTTGAGTTCCTGTCCTGACTTCCTTTGATGATGATGATGAACTGTGACGGAAGTATAAGTCAAATAAATCCACTTTCTCTTGGTTGTGGGTTTCATTGCAGCAGTAGAAACCTAATTAGGACACGGTAGCTAAGAGTGTTCTTCAGAGATAGGGCATACATGAACATGTGCACTGCCCAGAGTTCAATCTTCTGCGTGCACTAATAAAGAAAAATGATTTTTAGTCCAAAGAAATGCTTATTGCTTGCTATAGTCTTAAGGAGCTTTAGGATAAGACTGGTCACTAGAAAAACCAGCACATGGCTGCCTCCAAAATCTTAGGGGCTAAAGAGGAGCTGAGTGTTGAGTTGATTACTAATGGTCCATGATGTCATAACCAACCATCCCTGAGTAGTGAAGCTCCTATAGCAACCCCAAAGGAGAGGGTTTAGGGGAGCTTCCTGATTGCTGAACACATAAGTGGAGCCTATATTAAAAATGAATCAGAGTCAAATAAACGGATATAGCTAGGTTTACATTAAAATGTTAATATAAACTGAATACCCATTGAAAGGTTGCTATAGTAACAGTAATTTTCACAAAATGATTTCATATATTAGGTTCTTGAGTGATGGCATACCTTATTATTCTCTTTGAGGCATTTAATGCTTGCTCTCATATATTCCCACATCTGCCTTTGGAAAAAGAAAATAAGAAAGGGACTTACCTGTACCTGATGGAATTCTTTCATTAAAAGAAGTGAATTGATTGGGAAGAGGAGGTTCATAGGAAGTAGAAGGGGGATTAGGGAGTATGAGGGAGGTGAATATAGTCAAAACACATTATATACATGTATAAAATTGACAAAGAACAGATTAAAGTATTAAGAATAATAAAAGAATCCAATCAACCTTGATTAATTTATGCAAAACTGGCGAGAAGCCAGTTCATGGATTGCAGAACGTGTGGGTGAGAGGGGCTTCAGAGAGGTCAGGAGTATGGGCAACTGAAAGTCTCAGGGGTAACAATCATGTGACATTCTCTTCTGGGCAGCCGGAGAAGGAGTGAACTTTTAAAAAAGTTATTTTTCAATTTGTTATGTGCGTGAATGCTTTGCTTGCATGCATGCCTGATGCTCACAGAGGCCAGAAGAAGGCTTTGGGTGCCTTGGGACTGGAGTTAGGAATGTTTGTGAGCTGCCGTGTGAGGGCTATGGACCAAGCTTAGACCCTCTGCAGAGCAGACAGTGCTCTAACAGCAGAGTCATCATTACAGTCTGTGAGTGAGCTTTCAAACTAGATTTAAGGGGGCTGGAGAGATGGCTCAGCGGTTAAGAGCATTGCCCGCTCTTCCAAAGGTCCTGAGTTCAATTCCCAGCAACCAGATGGTGGCTCACAACCATCTGTAATGAGGTCTGGTGCCCTCTTCTGGCCTTCAGGCATACACACAGACAGAATATTGTTTACATAATAAATAAATATTAAAAAAACCACAAACTAGATTTGATCTCCCTCTATTCAAGGTTCAATTTCTCTTTTTTCCCCATAACCTGTTTTTTAAAAATTGTTTTTATTGAGCTATATATTTTTTCTCGCTCCCCTTCTTTCCTCCCCCTTCCCTTTTTACCCTCTTCCATGATTCCCATGCTCCCAATTTTCTCAGAAGATCTTATCTTTTTCTACTTCCCATGTAGATTAGATCCATGTATGTCTCTCTTAGAGTCCTCTTTGTTGTCTAGGTTCTCTGGGATTGTGATTTATAGGCGGGTTTTTCTTTGCTTTATGTCTAAAAGCCACTTATGAGTGACTACATATTATATTTGTTTTTCTGGGTCTGTTACCTCACTCAATATGATGTTTTCTAGTTCCATCCACTTGCCCACAAATTTCAAGATGTCATTTTTTTCTACTGTGTAGTACTTCATTGTATAAATGTATCATATCTTCTTTATCCATTTTTTGGTAGAAAGTAATTTAGGTTGTTTTCAGGTTCTGGTTTGACAAATAATGCTGCTATGTACATAGCTGAACACACATCCTTGTGGTATGATTGAGCATCCTTTGGATATATATCCAAAAGTGGTATTGCTGGGTCTTGAGGAAGGTTGTTTCCTAATTTTCTGAGAAATCACCACACTGACATTCATAGGGGTTGTACGAGCTTGCATTCCCACCAGCAATGGAGGAGTGTTCCCTTTACCCCACAACCTCTCCAGCATAAGTTGTCATCAGTGTTTTTGATCTTGGCCATTCTTACAGGTGTAAGATGGAATCTCAGAGTTGTTTTGATTTGCATTTCTCTGATGACTAAGGATGTTGAACATTTTCTTAAGTGTCTTTCAGCCATTTTAGATTCCTCTGTTGAGAGTTCTCTGTTTAGGTCTGGACTCCACTTTTTTAATTGATTATTTGTTCTTTTGATGACCAATTTCTTGAGAGCTATCTCGTGGGATCTCCTCAGGATGCACCAGAAATGAACCCCCCACTAACTACACATTGACTTTGTGTATGGAATGATCAGTGTTTCCATTAGGAGCTGAAGCAGATTGTGGCCCGCCTCTAGAGTTGATAGGATCACTTGCAGCTATGTACCTTCTCACTGTCATTCTGGCATAGATTAGTGATGGCTTCAGTTAACATAGCTTACAGGGCTTTAGCTGCTCTTGAAACCCTGCCTAACACAGTTTCAGCAGATTTACAGACCAAAATCTTCCAGGGGGGAGGAGAGTGACAGTTGCTGGAACTTCCCTGGCTGCGACATTGACTTTGAGTTTAATATACTTTTTCTGGCTTAAGAAGGCTAGTGTTTATTACAAGATCCTGGCAACAGGCAGTCTATAGAAGAGCACTTAGCTGTCATTGAACCTTCCAGAAGCTTCTGAGAAGATAACATGTGCTATGCTTGTCATCCTTATTATTTTGATGTGTATTATTGTTTTTTCCATGATAAAACACCAAGGCATGACCAAGGCAACTTACAGAATAAAGAATTTGTTTTGGTGTGTGGTTCCAGAGGGATAAGATTCCATCATGGCCTAGAAACAAGTGGTTGGCATGGTGACAGAGGAAGGAAGCCGAGAGATCACATCTATTACTGGAAGCACATACCAGAGAAAGTGAATTGAAATTGAGAAGGATATAAGCTCTCAAAGTCCAGCCACAGTGACACACTTCCAAGGCACATCTGCTAAACTTCACCAAATACTGCCACCACCTGGGAAATCTATGGAAGGAAATCCATGGAAATCCCCATATTATGTTTATAAAACCATATGTGGTGGCTTGAATGAGAATGCTCCCATAGGCTTACATATTTGAGTGTTTGGTTCCCACTTGGTAGAATTGTTTGGGAAGGATTAGGAGGTATGGCCTTGTTGGAGGATGTGTGTCACTGGGGATATGCTTTGAGATTTTAGAAGCCCTCCCCAGGCCCAGTGTCACTCTCTCTCTGCCTCCTGACTGTAGATCAGGTTGTGACCTCTCAGTTACTGCTCTAGTGACATCCTTGCCTGCTGCCATGCTTCTTGCCATGATGATTATAAACTCTTCCTCTGAAGCTGTAAGCAAGCCCCTAATTAAATGTTTTTTTTAGGTTGTCTTGGTCATGGTGTCTCTTCACAGCAATAGAACAGTAACCAAGAAACCATGCTTCTATAAACTAGCCAAACGTATAGATAAATACATTGAAAGTAAAAGATCTCAGCGATATCCCATAAATAACCACTCTCAGTTCCTTCAGGGTTTTTATGTATATATAAACATGCGCATTTCTTTTCTAAAAATGGAATTGTCACTGCGTTAGCCACCATGCAGCTTGCTTTCATTTGTATGTGTGAGTACACAGCAGGCCTGCTTCCTTGTTGCTCAGCAATCCAGCTTTGTTTGGTCTTATTTCAACATTTTTTTCCAGATAGAGCTATTTGTAAAGTGGTTCTTTTTTGAGGCATGATTTATGTTCTTTTTCTAGTATCATATCATAAAACAGCATATTGTTTATTGGCAACTGTTAAAAATGGAAAAAATTAAAAAGAAAATCAGATAGTCAAAATCAGATTGTGCAAAGAAAAAAGTTCAAGTGATGAAGTTTTTTATTTTTTACTTTGGAGGGGGCCTTAGTCTAAGCCAAAGTTTTCCTTTTATGTCAGTCATAATGGAAATTAGTTCAGAACTTTAACAGAAACAGGACACGGGGTGGGGGAGGAAGCATATCTAGAACCTGTAATGGTGACAGTAGTAAGGACTGGCAAGTGTCATTCTGACTTCGAGAAGGGATGCACAATAAACAATGTCCTAAGTGTTTATGAGGTTAGAGCAACTTAGAGTCTTTGATTTTGGAGGTGGAGGCCAGCAGCTCTCCAAGTCTCCCTAAAGACAGCACCAGGAAAGGTCTGACGGCCCTGCTGAGAGTCCTGCGCAGAGGAAAGGCTCATGTGTGCCTGCCTGTGATGGCTGTTCTTGGTTGTCTGTTTGACTACATCTGGAATTAACTACAATCCAGGAATGGAGGGCACACTTGTGATCCAGATCTGGAGGCAGGAAGACAGAACGCCTTTAATCCAGATCTTGAATCTGACCACCCCTTCTGCTGGGAACCTGTATAAGGACAATGGAAGAAGGAAGGGTTTGTTCTTCATCTGCTTGCCCTCTCCTTGTCAGCGCATTCATTCCTTCACTGGCATTGGAACCTACGTTCTTGTGATTCCGGCATAAACAGAAAACCAGCTGAGACACCCAGCCTCGTGGGACTGAGCAACTACTGGATTCTTGGGCTTCCCATTTACTGCTAGCTGATGTTGGACTGCAACCTGTAAGCCATTTCGATAAATTCATATCTATCTACATATATATACATATATCTATATATATTCACACACATACAATTACGCTTGCTCTTATTCATCTCCCCTTCTACAATGCCCTCCCTTCTCCGCCCTCCCCCATCATTGCTCCCCTTCCTCCTCCTAAGGCACATGAATCCTGCTAATTTCTGTTTTCCTCCTCCCTCTTTCCCTCTTATGGTGCACTTTTTTTTTCACTTTCACCGCGCGGCACACACACACACACACACACACACACACACACACACACACGCATGCATACACACCAAGGCAAGGCTTGACTTCTCATTTTCTGTTTGTCTCCTCAGGGCTATGTGAATCCTGTTGATTACAGGAAAATGCCATGGCATGGGTTACGGGGTAGGGAGGTTGTCTGGACCTGAGAACTATGTTATTTTTCGGAAAGAAAATTATAAGAAGAGAAAAACATTTTCTTTCTTTAAAAATAGAAACCAATTTATGAGCAAAGTGCTGGTTGGCTACATCTTGAAAGTTCAAGAAGTCCGTGAGCTAAGAGCATTTGCGTTGCCTTAGTTCACTGCTCTCCAGCTCCTGACTCCTAAAAAGATTAGAGATTCCCAGTACTGAACACTCCTGGCCGTTCCTGTCTTGTTGCATGCAGTAGATTCTTTGATGCATTTACTGTGGCTAGCACTTGGGAGCTATTTTTCAGTTATTATTTCCTTATTATCATATATTTCATTGTTATATATTTCACTCAGTTTCATCATCATCATCATCATCATCATCATCATCATCATCATCATCATCATCATCATCAGGATTTTTGAGACAGGGTCACATGCAGCCCAGGCCGGCCTTGAACTCACGCCTCCAAAGTGCTGTGTTTGCAGGACTATCGCACTTGATCCGTGTCAGTGTCTTATTCTGTTTTCTATCGCTGTGCTCAAACACCATGACCAATAGTAACTTGGGGAGGAAAGTGACAGCCATCAGGTCACAGTCCATCACTGAGGAAATGCAAAGCAGGAACTCAAGGTAAGAGCCGGAGGTAGGAGCTCGTGCAGAGACCACAGAGGAGGGCTGCTTATTGGCTTGCTTTGCCTGGCTTGCTCAGTTTGTTTCCTTATGTATCCTAGGACTATCTACCTAGGGCTAGCACCACCTACAATGGCCTGGGTCCTTCACAACATTTATCATAAACCAAGCAAACAGAAACCCTCATAGGCTTGCCCACAGGCCAGTCCTATTTTCTCAGTTGAGAACTCTAGAGTGTCATGTTTCCAAAAACAGCCACCAGTTTTAATATTTCTCTTAGTGATGAGGGGCAAGGAGTGGGCTAAATACCCAGTGATTACTTTTGTTGTCTTTGCTTAGGACGGCCGGCCAGTACTGCTGCCTTACTGCAGTCCGGTTCCTTCTCCCCTTTACTTGGGATCTAGGGAACTGTCCTCCATTCTCTCGGAGTCACTCACTCCCCTGTGCTGGAAATATTTCAGAGGTGGGTGACTCATGGGGGACTGGACACCTTCAGAGATGTTTGGAGCCCAGAGGGAGGGGACACTGGGGGCTAGACTGTTTAACAGCAGGACCTGAGCTCCCAGGAAATGGCCCTCCTGGAGATCCTTGCCCCTAGGCTAGTCCATGCCTCCTGACTGGGAGATGTGGATGCTGCAGAGGGCCCTGGTGTGGCCTGCAGGCTTCACTGGGTGCTACCATGCTGGCTGCCTACCTGACAAGAGGAGGGCTATTGTGGGCTGAATGTGTGTGCCCCCTCCCACAAATCTTGTTTTGAACATGCTTCCCACTGTGATGGTGTTGGAGCTGGGGACTTTGGGAAGCAATTAGGTGAGGTGAAGTGATATGGACTCCTCATCGGGTCTTGCCTTTGATGGAAGAGCAAGGCAAATGGGTGGTAGAGTGCTTGTCTAACTTGCACAAGGGCCTGAGTTCAACCCCATTAACACACACTCCACACATGCACGCACGCATGCGCACACACACAGACATGCACACGTACACAGAGGCAGAGACTTCTCTCTCTGAGTGTACATGACAAGGAAAGTCCACTCGTGCCCACAGTGAGAAGGTAGCTAGCTGTCTTTAAGTGAGGGCAATGCATTTAGCGAGAGCTGAATCTCCTATCACCTTCTTTATGAGTTCCCAGCAGCTTTCGGAGTTGCATAGTCTCTGGCATTTTGCTACAGCAGACTGGGTCATTCCATATCATGGAGCATGGTGGGGGAATCTGCCTTTCTGTATAGATTCCTGCTCCATATGCCCAGAATTTTAATTTTGCTCACAAATTCAATAACATGTATATGTTTATATGTTAATATTTGCTTAATGCATCAAATTTCTTCATTCAAAGTAAAGCTATGGCAGAAATACACATTACTTGATTTGAAAAGAGTCTCAGGGTTATAAAAAAATCTTTCCTGTAGTCTCAGATGACTTTAAATTGATCTCCTGTAGCATGACCTACTTTGGCATTCTCTCTCTTCCCCATATTATTAAATCTTAAAGAAACAAATCTAAAACATATTCACTCAGTCCTGGACAAGTCACAATCTTGTTTATGTGTCTGACATCTTCTTTTTTCCTATACAGGTCTTCTGTCACCCATATTGCCTTTGAACTTACCCTGTAGCAGGGATGACCTTGAACTGAGGTCCCCGGGGCTCCATCAGTACTGGGACTATATGTGCACACCACCTGATTTATGCAGAAACAGGGGCTGAACCCAGGGCTTCGTGCATGCGAAGTAAGCACTCTGCCCTCTGAGCTACGTCCCTGTGTCTACTCTTCATACTGGGCATCTTTTATGACACTGTGACATTTTGAACAAATAGCACATCTTTAATTATTTGAACTTTTATGCTGATAGCATTGCCGTGGTCACCACAGTCTGATCCTCCTGAGATGTTCCGGCTCCGGTTTCTGTCTGTCAGCTCAGGCAGCTGGCTGAGGAGTTACCAGGGAAGGCTGTGTGGGTGGTGAGGTCCTTGCTGGGCCTTGCACATCTCAGCACGTCACGCTGCTTCTCCTGTGCAGGCCAGCTGGGTGGTGGGGAGGGTTAGGATCACAGTGTTCCCCCTCCGGAGTCCTGGTTTTTGTGTTGTGGTAAAGCTTTACCTCACTTCTCTTTTTTTTTTTTGCAGAAAACTTTGATTTTGCTTTCCTGATGATTCATTGATTGATTTCTTATCTTGAAATTCCTTATTTGTATCCTCAAAAACCTGAGAGTCAGTCTTTGGTCACTGATTCTACGTGGCTCTTGAAGAGTCCTTCCCCTCTCCGCTGCAGAGGATAGAATTCTTTCTTTTTTCCCTAATTCAGACAACTTTTTTCCTTTCTCATAAGGATTGCTGCTTCTTTCCTCCTTTGTCCTTTCTTTGGGTACACAAGTTAAATATTGAGGTGCTGGCCTGTGTTCTCAGTAGCTTATAGTCCCCGCCCCCTTCTTTAGACAGAGTTCAGCCCTAGTGCCAGGCTGGCCTTGAGCTGTGCTCCTCAGCTTCTGCTTCCCGACGGCTAGGATTGCACACGGGTGCCAGGGTGTTCATTAGTGATTCCTATTCCTTTCTCACCATTTTGTTTCCATCCTCTCTTTCTCTCTCCATAACCCCCCCCCCCCCGAAACATCTCAGCCTGGTCCAAACACTGATCACTGATGTAGTGTGTGTATGTGTGCCCCATGCGTACCTGATGTCTGTAGAAGGCAGAAGAGGGCATCAGATTCCCTGAATCTGGAATTATGAATGATTGTGGGCCACTATGTCAATGCCGGGAACTGCTCCCAGGTCCTCTGCAAGAGAACAAGTACTTCTAACTGCAGAGAATCCCTCTTGCTCCTTCTTTTCAGCCCTTGCTCATGTAACTCTGTCACAGCATTTCCTTCTGGCCTCATCGTTTTTTTCTCCAGGCTCTCTGGGTATCGGTCAGACTTGTTTTCAGCACAGACAACTGCCTTGGCTCCTTGACCCTGTGAGGCAGGTGCGGGGTACAAGAAGCACCCCCTTCCTTTGCTGGCTGGTTTGACCAGATCAGAGATGGAAGTTTGAAAGGATGGACGAGGCCTCATCTTTCCAGAATGCAAAGAAAGAAACAAAGTAAGCCAGGCGGATGGGTTAGGTATGGTTTCACACAATTTCCTTCTGAAAATGGATACACTGGAAGCAGAATCATACACATATTGGCAACTCACATAATGTAATATTGTGTAACACTTAAGTCAGGTGAAACATTTCTATCTCAAGCATTTTCACTTACCGAAATCATATGAAGTCATTTCTTGCAGCTTTTACAGTGGATTACATCACCCGTAATCGCTGGCCTTCATGGCCCAGCAGAGCTTCCTGTCTGGTCTAAATGTAACTCAGTACCACCACCCTCCCTGTGTCTTTCCTCACCGCTCCACTTTCTCCACCTTGTAGTTACTGCCTCTCTATGCTCACCTTCCATGAGGTCAGCCTTTTCAGGCGCTGCGCGAGTGAGGCCATACAGTGCTTGTCTTTCTGTGCCTGGCTTATTTCTCTTAACAACCTCGAGTTCTATCCACATTGCCACAAACAATAGGATTTTCTTCTTGTTTTTATGGACAAACAGTATACTACTGTGCATATGTGCACATTTTCTGTCTCTTGGTCTGTCTGTCTGTCTGTCTGTCTGTCTGTCTGTCTGTCTGTCTCTCTGTGGTGTAGGTATGTCTGGGGTTATGGTTAGGGTAAGGTATGTCTATGTAAAGAGAAAGAGAGAGTGCCCAGGCTGGACTGGAGCTCAGTGGGTTCTCCATACTATCCTTACTCTTGTGTTACAACTCCTAAGTGTCCATTGTGCCTAGCTTATAATTAATTAACTTTTTTTCTCTATGAGACAGGGTCTCACTTTGTAGTTTTACCCTGTAGACCAAGCTGACCTCGAACTCACAGAGCTCCATCCGCCTCTGCCTCCTGAGCGCCGTTAATGAGAGCACAGAACAGACACTCAGTGGATCGGACTCAGGTACACAAGACCCAGAACGCTTAAAATTCCCAGTAGATACAGTTGCCTTAGTTTTGACTCAGCCTCATCTCATTAGATTGGTGGGAAATTGACTCAATTCTTTTAGTGGCCTTTTCTGTTTCAAGCTGGTGAAAGAGGAGTCTTCCAGAGCTTTAAGCCTTTAATCATTGAGGAGCTGCAGGCCTGGTCTCCTTCTGCACTGATTGCCTGTGGGTCAGCCTGGGTAGGACCTTCAGATCTGAGTTCCACAGTTGCTGTGCTGGGCATGGAGCCCTTGACTATGCAGTCAGGATCAGCGTTTCTTTGCTGATGTTATGTACGGCCAGGGAGAGGGCTCTGGGCTCCATTCACTGGGCTCAGGAGCCCCTGGCAGGTTCCTGGGAGTCTTTTCTGAGTCTGAGGGAATACACTGACACTTCCTCCCAGTCCTCTCAGAGATTCTTTTCTCCCTCAGGACATTTGGCAAACCTCCCAAGTGTCTTCAGCTCTAGAGCTGGTCAGGGCAGGCAGCCGTGTAGCAGTCCCCAGCCTTGCATCTGTCACAAACCCCACAGGAAGTGCAGAGCTTGCTCTGCCCGAGGCCTCACAGAGAAGATCTCTATTGCATACCGTTGTGTTACCGTATTTCTTTGGAATTCCGTTGTCTTTTCCATGTAGTAGATTTCAGTCAGTCAATCAATCAATCAATCAATCAATCAATCAATCAATCAATCAGTCTCCCACTATAAAATGGGAGACAAAGGAACTGCCTAGAAGGCTCAGGGTTAGCTAACCTGGAATATACTGTGGAGTAGAAACAAGAGAGACCCTGCCTCAGCAAGGCGGGAGGAGAGAGCCTCTGACTGCTACACACACACTGCAGCTTGCGTGAGTCCATCCTCAGCACACACGAATACAAACCGAAGGAAGGCCTCAGGCGTGTGGTTCAGTCCGGGAAGCGCTTGCTGTGCAAACACGAGGACCCATGCTCTGTACCTGTAATTCCAGGGCTGAGGAGTGGAGGCAGGGGAGTGCCTCAGGGTGTGCTGGCCAGGTAGCTACATTGGTGACCTGTACAGTAAGGGACCCTTTCTCAACAAAAAAGGTGGAAAGTAATTCATCAAGGAAAACACGGATGCTGACCTCTGACCTCCATAAGCATGTGCACACGTATGCATGACCTTCTCCCTCCTTTCTCTCTGTCTGTCCCTGTCTCTGCCATTCATTTTCACACACACACACACACACACACACACACACACACACACACACACACACTCCATTACCCCATTTTTTTTTACTATATTTACACAAACTCAATCTGAGATCCTATCCTGCCGTGCTGATGCAGTCTAGGAAAGTGTACGTTGTGGCATTTTCATTTTGCACTTGAATGGCTTTAGCATCCTCCCCCCCTTTCTAACTGAGCTGAGCTAGGGGGTGTCTTCCTGGCTCAGCAATGGAGTATGCACGTATGTTTTTGAGCCTTGGGCACTCATGTAGGGCACGTGGCATACTTGTTCCTGAGAAAGGACTGTGTCGGACGTGGGGCTTGGTGTGACTGGCTTGCTTCCTGCACCCTGGAAGAGCCCCCGATTCTTGCCCAGCTTTTGGGCAATGCTGTCCATGGCTCCCAAGCCCGTCATGCTACCCTGGTAAGACGTGATGCCTTCCCATGCTGTTGGAGCCCGAGCTCTACTGCGCCTCCCACCTCCCAGCCTATTGCCCACCTTTCCCATTGACTGAAGGAAGAAGGGTGTTTTAGAGATCATGCCTTCCTCTGTTCTCGTTTACCCAAAGCCAACCGTCTCAGGGCAGTGAGTGGGTCTTGTCTTCTTCATCTCGCTGTCTCTAGAAGGCTCTGGTGTGTGGGTGGTGCCTTCCCTTGGCACTCTTCAGTTTTCCAGTTCTTTGGTTGGTTGGACATCCAGGCCTGGTCTCCATCGACATTCCTGAGTTCTCTGCTGATTTTGATTAGCATCCAAGCAGGTAACAAGTTTTCCCATAACCACCACATGGCCGTGCCTGTGGATCAGTCAGGTACCTCTTTGGCAAATGCCTAGGAAAGAGTGGGGCAGGCCAAGCTCACCATCAGGCATTAGGCCATGGTGTCCATGCAGTGTGAGCACTGTTGGAGTCTGGGGGCTCAGGTGAAGATCTGCAGGCTGGCATAGTTTTCATTTCTTTGGCACCTGTTTACTTGGCACTGAGGACTGAGTCTCTGTTCTTTAAATCCTCCTGATTAGATTTGGGTTCTGTATGCTATTCAATAGTCTCCTGCAATTGGAGCGGCCGGGGAGAGGCGAGGTTTCAGGTGAGAGGCTGGTTAGAACTTCATAACTTTGGGCTGGGGAGGTAGTTCAGCCTTTCCTTTTTTTTTCTGCTTATGAAAGTTTGGTTTTCATAGTACACGGGTTTTAAAAAATGCATTATTTTAAAGATTTAATTTTATTCTATGACTATTTTCCCTGCATATAGGCAAATGCATGCAGTGCCTGCAGAGGTCAGAAGAGGGCACCAGATCCCCTGGAACTGGCGGTACAGATGGTTATGGGTCACTGTGTGGGTGCTGGGAACTGAACGTAGGTCCTCTGCAAGAATAGCAAGTTCTCTTAAACAAAAGCCCAGATTCTAAGCTTTTGAATGGTGCTGAATCCAGTGAGTCTGCCAAAATTAGTTACTTCCTAGGTAAGTTAGTTAACTTGTATAGAAAAGTTAATCAATTCATTAGATATCTATGATTTAATTTTTGTAGGTAATTCATTAGGACACACACACACACACACCTATCTGTTTGCATGTATGTACACACACACCTATCTATATGCATGTACACATACACACACCTGTTTGTATGTATGTATGTACACACATATATCTATCTGTTTGTATGTATGCATTTATACACACACACCCATCTGTTTGTATGTATGTATGTATGTATGTATGTATGTATGTACACACACACATTGGGCAGTCACACACACACACTGGGCAGCCACCACCTAAACAGACAGATTATAATCCAGTGAAGCCGACACACGTGAGGAAAGGCTATGCAGGATGAACAAGGGATCTAGGACCGTGATTGCGTGTAGGAAGGGTCCGCAGAGGAAGGGAGCGTGTGGAGTCTGCTAGGCACAGAAGACAACCAAGGAGCAGTCTCTAGAGAAAGTCCTGAAGGCACGGGAGGGGCTGAAGTGTTGAGAAAGAGTGAGGAATTCAACGTGACAGGTTTGGGGGCACAGGATACAGAGGGGAGGAAACTAGTGTCCCAGAGGCTTGACGGCCTTCCACATCTGCCAAGAGTCTTGGGTTGTCTCCTGCTGGACAGCGGTCCTTTACTGTTAGTGGCTGCGAAAGTCACCTGGGGACCTCATTAAAAATGGGGATTCCTAGGACTTCTCTCCGAGGAGATGGGATGCGGTAGGACTTGGCAGCTTAATGAGCTCCCCAGTCAATTCTTACGGGTCGGGTCGGTTCCCAGAACCCGGCACCGCGGTGGGTAACGAGTGCTTTAAGGGGAAGGAATGGCATGACCCAATTCATTTTATAGAAAGAGAGTCAGGCAGCTGTGGAAGGAGGACTGGTTTTACAGGCAGGGGAGAGTGTAAGAGGTTTCTTCCGACATGCTGGCGAGAAGCACTGAAGACTGAAGCCCTAGCACTAGAGGCGTGGGGGAAAGGGCTGCATCCGGGTTCTAGGCGGTGGGATGCAGAGCTGAGTCCAGCAGGTAGCAGACTGAAGAGAATAAAGGCTTATTCTTAAGTGTCTGGCTAGGGAGGACGGGCAGCCGATGATGTCTGGTGCTTGTTAAGCGTCAGCTGTAAGCAAGTGGGATGGGCAGAAGCAAGGAAGATGCCATTTTGGATGCGCGCATTTGAAGCCATTTCTATAATATCTACTTGCTGTTTGTGGGGAGCACTTACACAGGGCTGGAGGTGCGGGTTTGGGAGTTGCCAGCAGGGACAAAGTTCTTGCAGAAAAGGAATCTGAGAGTCTCACACTCATCTGGAAAGCAGAAGCCTGAAAGAGAAGAAAGCTGAGAAGGCACGTCCATTGAGTTATTGAAGGACCCCCTTTTCCTTTTTGTTTGTGGTATTGGGGACGGGGTCCAGGGCCTCGCACATGCTAGGCAAGTGCGCTATTGCTACTTACAGCAGCAGCTTTGCCGGAGAACACGTGTTAGAGCAGAAGGAAAAACGGCTAAACAGAAGTAGGAAGGTCAAGAGGAGATGTATTTTGATTATTATTATTTTTTTTAATAAAAGGAAAAACAGAACAGCAAAGAACACGGATAAGCAAGCGTCTCTGTGGCAGGAAACACTTTAGGTACAGCTGGGTCAGGGGGTAGAGCTAGCTTTAGCTGTCTGAGGAACCTCCACACTCACTTCCATAGTGGCTACCCCAGTTTGCGTTCCCGCCGGCAGTGAGTTCGGTTTTCCCCGTTTCTGTATCCATGCCGGCACTGCTGCCATTTGTTTTTATTGGTCTGAGCTATTCTGACTGGGGTAAGGTGAAATCTCAAAGCAGTTTTAATTTTTGTTTCCTTGATGGTTAAGGATGTTGAATTCTTTAAGAAACGTTTCTTGGTGATTTGAAGTTATTCTCTTGAAAATTCTGTTTCGTTCCATGCTCTGATATTTATTTGAGCTGATTGTTTCTTTGGTATTTAGTTTTCTGAGTTATTTGTGTCTTCTGCACATCAGCTCCTATCGTATATAGAGCTGGGAAAGATGGCTCCATTCTGTAGGACTGATTCCTCAAACGGTGGTGTGCAGAAGCAAGAAGTCTCACAGTGTCCCATACGGCACCTGCTAGTCTTAAAGCCTGCTCCAGCAGTGTCCTGCTCAGGAAGTCCTTTCCTGTGCCTGAAAGTCCAAGTGAGCTCCCCACTTTCTCCCCTGTCAGCCTCAGGGTATCAGTCAGGTCTATGTTTCTATGAGCCATTTGGAGTTGAGTTTGTGCTGGGTGAGAGGTAAGGATCTAGCATGGAAGAAAGAGCTTGTCACGACTTTTATCCCTAGTGTAGGAGCAACTGGCAAGTGATTTTATGGAGGGTAGGGGGCGGGGCTGGCAGAAAAGAGGGTTTTCCTTAAGGGCGTGGCCCTGAAGCTGGACCAACATGCTCCCATGAACGGTTCCACACCCAGATGGCTATGGGCTAGAAAAGTTGGACTTCATTTTTTTTGGGGGGGGGGAAGATGAGGTGTGTGTGTAGTAGGGAGATGGGGTAGATCTGGGAGGAGTTACGGGGAGGAATGGAGCTGAGTATGATCAAAATACATTGTATGAAATTCTCGAAGAACTGATCAGGATGTTAAGACATGAAAGGAAGAAATAATTTAATAAAGTAATTGTGTGTATGTGTGTGTGTGTGTGTGTGTGCTTGTGGATCTTAGAGGGATATATTGGGAACAGCTTATCAATCTAAATGCCAAAATATTTTCTGCCCCAACTCTTCTTTCTCATACGGTTTGCCAGTCAATTTAAGTCTCTCTTAAGGTTGTTTCTGAGTCATGATAGAGAAACCAGGTCAGCGGCATAAAGGAAGGGTTAGCCTTCCGGTAGCTCTGTCCAGAGCAGCACTTATTTCAAGTAAAAGCTGCTTCAGCTGATTTAGACTCCACGTGGGCTCTGAAGACTTCCTGACTCTGCCCCCACCTCATCACCCAGCCCCTACACACTCCATTTCCCCCCTCACCCCATCCCCTACCCTCACCCCCATTTCCTACCCTCACCCCATCCCTTACCCTCACCCCATACCCTACCCTCACCCAATCCCCTACCCTCACCCCCATTTCCTACCCTCACCCAATCCCCTACCCTCACCCCCATTTCCTACCCTCACCCCATCTCCTACCCTCACCCCCATTTCCTACCCTCACCCAATCCCCTACCCTCACCCCCATTTCCTACCCTCACCCAATCCCCTACCCTCACCCCATCCCCTACCCTCACCCCCATTTCCTACCCTCACCCCATTCCCTACCCTCACCCCCATTTCCTACCCTCACCCCATTCCCTACCCTCACCCCATCCCCTACCCTCACCCCATCCCCTACCCTCACCCCATCCCCTACCCTCACCCCATCCCTTACCCTCACCCCCATTTCCTACCCTCACCCAATCCCCTACCCTCACCCCATCTCCTACCCTCACCCCAATCCCCTACCCTCACCCCATCCCCTACCCTCACCCCATCCCCTACCCTCACCCCATCTCCTACCCTCACCCCAATCCCCTACCCTCACCCCATCTCCTACCCTCACCCCATCCCTTATCCCCACCCGTTACCCTCACCCTCAACCCTCACCAATAGCCCTTACCCTCATTCCCAGCCCCCACATTCAGCCCCCAGGCTCTATTCTTAGCCCCCAGCCCCTACCCTCACCCCAAGTCCCTACTCTCGCCTCATCTCCCACCCTCAACACCCACCCTCAACCCCAACCCTCACTCCCTGACTCCATGGTCACCCCAGCCTTTTCCCTCACTCTCAGCCTCCATCTTCACCCCCAACCCCTTCCCTCACTCCCTGCCCCACCCTCCGCAGAGTCCCCACCCTCACTCCCTGCCCCACCCTCACCAGAGTCCCCACCCTCACTCCCTGCCCCACCCTCACTCCCTGCCCCACCCTCACCAGAGTCCCCACCCTCACTCCCTGCCCCACCCTCACCAAAGTCCCCACCCTCACTCCCTGCCCCACCCTCACCAGAGTCCCCACCCTCACTCCCTGCCCCACCCTCACTCCCTGCCCCACCCTCACCCCAGCCCCACCCTCACTCCCTGCCCCACCCTCACCCCAGCCCCACCCTCACTCCCTGCCCCACCCTCACCCCAGCCCCCACCCTCACCCCAGCCCCCACCCTCACCCCAGCCCCCCCCCACCCTCACCCCAGCCCCACCCTCACTCCCTGACCCCACCCTCACCCCAGCCCCCACCCTCACTCCCTGCCCCACCCTCACCCCAGCCCCACCCTCACTCCCTGCCCCACCCTCACCCCAGCCCCCACCCTCACCCCAGCCCCACCCTCACTCCCTGCCCCCACCCTCACTCCCTGCCCCACCCTCACTCCCTGCCCCACCCTCACCCCAGCCCCACCCTCACTCCCTGCCCCACCCTCACTCCCTGCCCCCACCCTCACTCCCTGCCCCACCCTCACTCCCTGCCCCACCCTCACTCCCTGCCGCACCCTCACTCCCTGCCCCACCCTCACCCCCTGCCCCACCCTCACCCCAGCCCCCACCCTCACCCCAGCCCCCACCCTCACCCCAGCCCCACCCTCACTCCCTGACCCACCCTCACTCCCTGCCCCACCCTCACCCCAGCCCCACCCTCACTCCCAGCCCCACCCTCACTCCCTGCCCCACCCTCACTCCCTGCCGCACCCTCACCCCAGCCCCCACCCTCACCCCAGCCCCACCCTCACTCCCTGCCCCACCCTCACCCCAGCCCCCACCCTCACTCTCTGCCCCACCCTCACCCCAGCCCCACCCTCACTCCCTGCCCCACCCTCACTCCCTGCCCCACCCTCACTCCCTGCCCCCACCCTCACTCCCTGCCCCACCCTCACCCCAGCCCCACCCTCACTCCCTGCCCCCACCCTCACTCCCTGCCCCACCCTCACTCCCTGCCCCCACCCTCACTCCCTGCCCCACCCTCACCCCAGCCCCACCCTCACTCCCTGCCCCCACCCTCACTCCAGCCCCACCCTCACTCCCTGCCCCCACCCTCACTCCCTGCCCCACCCTCACTCCCTGCCCCACCCTCACTTCCTGCCCCACCCTCACCCCAGCCCCACCCTCACTCCCTGCCCCACCCTCACCCCAGCCCCCACCCTCACTCCCTGCCCCACCCTCACTCCCTGCCCCACCCTCACTTCCTGCCCCACCCTCACCCCAGCCCCACCCTCACTCTCTGCCCCACCCTCACCCCAGCCCCCACCCTCACTCCCTGCCCCCACCCTCACTCCCTGCCCCACCCTCACTCCCGGCCCCACCCTCACTCCCTGCCCCACCCTCACCCCAGCCCCACCCTCACTCCCTGCCCCCACCCTCACTCCCTGCCCCACCCTTACTCCCAGCCCCACCCTCACTCCCTGCCCCACCCTCACTCCCTGCCCCACCCTCACCCCAGCCCCACCCTCACTCCCTGCCCCACCCTCACCCCAGCCCCACCCTCACTCCCTGCCCCACCCTCACCCTAGCCCCCACCCTCACTCCCTGCCCCACCCTCACCCCAGCCCCCACCCTCACTCCCTGACCCTGCCCCAGCTCTTCACCCCTGGCGTTTGTTTCTTTATAGCATTTAGGTTAGAACCAGGCCTCCTGGGATCCTCACCCCACCTCTCATCTGCTTCTATATTGTTTTAGAAAATGTTTATTAAGAACAGCTCTGCTTACAGGTTTAGTAAAAATAACTAATTCATTTCCATTTTCATTTATACCTCATCTCTTAATAGACATCCTATTTGAATTGGATTTCTGGCTTTGGAAATGCTACTTCGGATCCTGGTCCCTTGGGGATTGTTAGAGGCCTTTTCCATTGGTGCTCGCTCTGTGTGTATTCGGGAGTTACTAGTCCTCTTGAGCACTTGTTAAAGTCCTTGTCTCAGTGACTCAGCGATGCAAGGACAGGCACAGTTCTCATTGAAAGCTCTCCGTCTAATTCTGGCCCTCAAAGTCTCTTCAGCGAGGGTTTTGGCCTTGAATCTTACCCTTTTTTTCTACCTTTCTAGACTATTCTCTGGCCAGGTGCAAGGAAGATTTCATTACAGAAGCAGAGAACCTTGAAAGCAAACCAGATGGGGAGCTTGTAGATTGCTTCAGCTGTGTCACGTGACCCCTTGTCTGCTCCCCAGAACACAAACAGACAGACTGAAGGAGTATTGTGGCATCTGCAGAATTGGGCTTCCTTGAAGCTGGATGCCAGAAGAGCTTTCCTGGGGTCTGTTACATTTGTTAGATAAAAACCAATTAAGTATAGATCTTTGTTTGGGACCCTGAAGCATCAAATTCAATAGAGGTTGGTAACAGAAAATAAAAAAAGAGATCTGAGCCCAATAGGAGATGAGAGGAAGCCAGTGAGGGCCCAGGATGCATCCTGCTCAATTTCATTTTCTAATACTTTAATCTTGGCATTTTTTTTTTGCCATATTTTCGTCTTGTTCACTGTTAGATCTGGTAAACATAGCATCAGATTGATTATCCTCCCTGGGAGTAGTGCTGCTACCAACAAAAGGAGTTGGAGAGCTAGGCTTTGATGCATATGTGTAAGCCCAGCGCTTGGGAGGTGGATGTAAATTTGAGGCTAGGGTGGGCTATGCAGTGAGTTCAAGGCTAGCCTAAACCCATCTCAAGAAAACAAGGACTGGGGAAATAGCTCAGAGGTAGAGTTCTTGCCTAGCAATTCTAAGGCCCTGAATTCAATCCTTACCCTGATAACAAAAAACAAAAAAAAAAAAAAACCCATAAAAACAAAAGAACAAAAATGAGCAAAAAAACAAAAACAAAAACAAAACACCAAACAATAGAACAAACAAAGAAATCATTTGGGGCCATGGAGATGACTGAGCAGGAAAAGGCTCCTGCTGCCAAATCTGAGGACAGCGGTTCAATCTCTGGTATCCATGTGGTGGAAGCAAAGTTATTTATTTGAAAGTTGTCCACATCCAAGCTGCAAACAGACACAGACAGAACACAGACACAGAGAACACAGACACAGAGAGAACACAGAACACAGATACACACAGACACAGAAAAGAGAGAACATAGACACAGACAGACAGAACACAGACACAGAAAAGAGAGAACACAGACACAGACAGACAGAACACAGACACAGACAGACAGAACACAGACATAGACAGACAGAACACACATAGAAAAGACAGAACACAGACAGGACACAGACACAGACAGAACACAGACACAGAAAAGACAGAACACAGAACACAGACACAGACAGACAGAACACAGACAGAACACAGAACACAGAGAACACAGACGCAGAGAGAACACAGAACACAGATACATACAGAACACAGACACAGACAGACAGAACACAGACACAGACAGACAGAACACAGACAGAACACAGAACACAGAGAACACAGACGCAGAGAGAACACAGAACACAGACACATACAGAACACAGACACAGACAGACAGAACACAGACATAGACAGACAGAACACAGACACAGACACAGACAGAACACAGACACAGACACAGACAGAACACAGACACAGACAGAACACAGACATAGACAGACAGAACACAGACACAGACAGAACACAGAACACAGAGAACACAGACACAGAGAGAACACAGAACACAGATACATACAGAACACAGACACAGAAAAGAGAGAACACAGACACAGACAGAACACAGACAGACAGAACACAGACACAGAGAGAACACAGAACACAGATACATACAGAACACAGACACAGAAAAGAGAGAACACAGACACAGACAGACAGAACACAGACCTTCTAGGGCATCTTCTGTAACTTTCCAAATGTGTTGGCGTGAAGTTGTTCTGCTATCCTTATAGTAATCTCCTGGTGTTTGTGGGCTCTGTAGTGAGGTTATTTGTAAATAGTGCTTCTCCCTTTTCTTGTAGAGTCTTTCAAGGGGCTCGCCAGGGCCCCCTCCCCAGGCCTCTATCTCTGGAGGGGCCTTCAGCCCTAGTGCAGCAGTCTCTGGCTCTGTATCTTGTCCAGATTCTCTGCTCCTCATCGGGCTTCTCAGAAGTTTCCCCAACCCCTCCCCCTTAAGACTCACTTGGAGGGGAAAAGAGGTCCACAGCACTGGAGGGATCTAGTTAGCGCCGCTTTATAACACTTTAAGTCTCATGGACTCTTTAAACCCACACCATTTAACTGCCCCCTTCTTTCTTTAGACATTTCTTTTTGCAAAGTTATAGATTTGTCTGTTCTGGATGTTTCATAGAAGTGGTCCGTGACTGACTGCCTTCCCTTGCGGTGGCATACGTGAGTACTTCATTCCTTGTGTCCTGGCAAATTGTCCTAATGTAACATGAATAATAAAACCCAGAGACAGAAACTGGGGTTCAACCCCCAAACCAGAAAAGCAAAACAACCAATCCACTAGAGAAGTCTTACTTCTATCAAGGCTGGCCTACCACAGCCTAAACAGCCTAAGCCTGTCTCCTTCCATTTTATATTCCCTCTAGGATTAAAGGCATGACTCCCTGGTGCTGAGATTAAATGTGAGGCACCACCGCCTGGATTTGTTTCTGCATTGATCTTGTGTAGCCTTGGATTCACAGAGATCCTTCTGCCTCTGTCTCTCAAATCCTAGAATTTAAGGTGTATGTCACCATTGCCTGACCTCTAGTGACTTTAGATTTGCCTCTGGTGTTCAGGCAAAATTTATTTATCAAAAACCAAATAATACACCACTACAAGTTTTACTGAAGCCTTCCATACAAAGTAGAAGAGAGAAGTATATTTTGTTCCTACTGCCATTTAGTCTATAGCATGTTGAAACAACATTTTTTCTAATAGTCTTTAAATTTGGCCAGTGTGTTTTCTAGGTAGTTTCACGAAGGGCCTGTTCTCATCCTATTTTTGCTTTGATATCGTCATATTCAGATTTTCTAATCTCATATAATTTAGTTTCTTTGCTGCACGTTAATCTTTATTGAGGATAGGTCATAGTCTACTCTTGCTCCCAGAGGCTATGTATTACAAGAGCCCTGGTGGCTGTCTGGAATCATGGGTGACACTGTAGTTGTGATGACCACTCTTCATTGTCAACTTCTGGGTTTATGATCACCATGGAAATACAATTCTGGGTCTGCGAGGGTGTTTCTAGAAAGGTTTAATTGGGGAGGAAGACCACCCTGATGTGGGTGGATCATCCCACAGACTGGAATCCTAGTCTAAATAAAACCGAGATAGCACGCCAGTGCCAGCATTCATCTCTCCTTGCTGTCTGACTACAGGAGCAACTTCTTGGGTCTCTGAGGGAGCTGAGGACTAGGTAGTCATAGATTTCCTTGATTATCTGATGCAGAAAGCAAGTTATGATAGAAAGTAAATTAGGTACAAGACTTTGGACTCACCAAGACAGGATAGATATGGAGTATATTCTCTGAATTTGTCAAATGCAAATGGAGTAGACATTATTGATGTACTTATTGCTTGTATATATTGTATACAGTTATTGAACTTACTGTATATAGTTTTTCTTATATTAGTTATAGCCTTTCTTATTTTAGACAAAAAGGGAAAATGTAGTGATATTTTATTTGTATTTTAATAAATAAAGCTTGCCTCAAAATGACCAGACATCATTACTGCCACCACAGCTAGAACCCCTTCAGCCTTCCCATTAAGACATGTTGTGTCCCTTGAAATGTCAGGCCAAGAAACAAAACAAAAAAACCAAAACACAACCTGCCAGGCAAACCCTTCCTCCCTTAACCTGCTTCTGCCTGAAAGTGACATGAAAAGCAAGCAGCGCTCCTCTTCTTCAGATGTGCCTGCTGGGTGACAGGGCTTCTCCAGCTTTGCTACAATCTTTAATTAAAAAGAAGAGGCCAGAAGAGGGTGTCTGATCTCCTGGAACTGACGTTCCAGACAGTTGTGAGCCATCCTGTGAGGGCTGGGAAGCAAACCAGGTCCTCCGGAAGAGCAGCCAGAGCCCTTTAACCACGGAGCCGTCTCTCCAGTCCTCTCTGTTATAATCTTGTGCGGACACTAGGCTATGTGATCTACTGTTGCCTGAAATACCATCTTGCAGTGCGGGACTGTTCTGTGTCCTCCTGATGCTGCAAACTTAAAGTTCTAGGATAAGGCACAGGAGGAGGCCAATAATAACAACTAACAGCAAAACAAAATAGTTTTCACAACATACTCCAACAAAGTTCCTAAAAACTTTGAGATTTTTTACACGTGTAATTTCTCATAAAATACTTTCCGGTTTTGGTTGACCTTGGGCAATTGTAACTGCAGAAAGTGAAGTCCCATATGTACGTGGACCATGGTATCAGAGTTTATCCCTGGGACGGGAAGGTTCATGACGGTGTGACATTGTCTGCCAGAACTAGCTAAGGCATGGTGTGAAGCCATGTGATTGGCTGCTGATCATGGTGCCCACCTGTGACTGTCACAGAGATCTGTGGCCTGAAGGCCAGCCTGACGTCTCTCTCTGGTGTTGTCACTTAGAGCTCACACATGGTGGAGACGGTGGGGTGAGCTGTTTTGTGGGTGACTCCTCTTTTGTTTAACTGAACCGTGATGCCTGAGTGTGCACGCGTTGGATCTGTACAAAGGGAGGCCTGCCTTTAAATCCACTGACATGATTGGTTCATATTTGCAAACATCTAAATAAACTCTCATTATAATTACCTCTTGTATTCCCAGATTGCAAACTAGCTGAATATTTTACCTGCATCTAAATTTTAAGTTTAGAAATTACGGTATTGGCTCCAGGTCCCGTGATTGTCTTCTCAGCGTGAGGCCTCTTTCTTCCCTCCCTTATCTGCTGACAGGCCCAGAGCAGCTGCCTCTCTGACAAATGCCGTGCCGTGCACGGACAAAATAGGAACAGCATCTCCATCGCTGACTACCTCCATCCTCTCTCTCCTCATGTCTTGTGGTCTAGAACTGCCTCTCAGTTCCAGCTGGACCCCAATTCCTGATGTAGATCTCATCATCACTGAACATGCTTTTTTTTCCCCTTTGGAAAATGCCTTATGGTGACTTCATGGGTTACAACTGTCTTTCAAACTTCAGGCTGACCTGTAAGCTTTTCCTCCCTAGCTTTAAAAATCTAAATTAAAAATAAAAAAAACCCGTGTAGTATTTAATATAAGCTTCAAAAACCACAAAGGAAAAAGGCCCCTGAAGAGGTTCTGTTTCTCTCTTTCCTTTGGGACTTTTGATGCATTTTTGCGTAATAAAATAGGTTTGAAATGGACCCGGAGAGAGTCTGTGTGGTTCTTTTGTACATAAAGCAGGCTAGGCAAAGGAGAGGCACGTAGCAAATGCCTGTCACTTTACTGAGTGAAATTACAAGCTGCAGGCACACTCTGATGTACTAGTTGATTTATTTCTGAAAAATGTTTTTTTTAGCGGGGGGGATAAATTGGTGGGAGGGAGGCGTGATACCCGACTAGGAGGAGAAGAGAGAAGCTTGCTTCCAGAGTTCTGCTGTGGATGAGTTCAGACATCCAGTTGAAGATGCTTTAGATAATGACAGGGTTGTCAGCAGAACAGCTTTTGTTTATGTCTGCATTTCAAACGTTTGCTTTAAACACAGTAGCCATCTATTAGGGAGAAACATCTGCATTTTAAACGAAGGCTTCGCAGTTTGGAAGACTAGACAGTAAGTCGGGGAAAGGGGTTCATCTGCTTCTTCTGAGACCTGCTCCCTGGGAAGGCAAAGAGGAGCCTAGGGGGTTCCACTAAGGACATGCACAGGGCCACACTAGCAAGTCCCCAACAAGCTACTTTCTTCTGTATTTTGTCTCAAGATTCACATGTTGGAGTTTGAATGCCCAGAACCTCAGGGTGTGATTATCCCATCCGTCCACAGCATCATGTTACATATCTAGCCTGGAACTTAACTATGGAGACCAGGCTGATCTCAAACGTGGAAATCCTCCTGCGTCTGCCTTCTGAGTGCTGAGACTGTAAGAGTGAGCCACTATGACCAGCTTCAGTTTTGAAATAGTTAGGTTGCTTTACATTATTCCTGGTTCTTTATTTTTGTGACAACACAGGAATAGTTTTCTTTCTGTTTAACATTTTGCCCTTACTAGTTGAATCACCTTCCAAGGCTCAAGCAATTCCGTGCAGCAGCTCAGAGTTCAAGAGTGTCTCACATGAGAGCCTGTGGAGCTTGCATCAACCAGTCTCCACCCATGCCAAGCCATCACGGAGCACTGTTTCTGTCTTTGGGGAATCATCTAATCTGTAGCTTCTGTTTTTCACCTACTACAATCTTGGGTTTGGCTTGATAAAATTCAAGGGTAAAAATAAAGTATCTTTGAATCTCAGATGAGTTGGTCAAAGTGTCTGACCACAGCGACTTAAATCTCACCTGCATGGGATCACATGATCTGCATGGAACTCACATGAAATTAAAAAACTTCTGCACAGCAAAGGAAACAATCACCAGATTGAAGAGAGAGCACAGAGAGAGAAAGACACTCATTGTCAACCACATATTACACAGGGAGGGTCCTATCTAAAACATACAAAGAACTTCAAAATTTTAAACCATTGGGCTGGAGAGATTGAGCACTGGCTGCTCTTCCAGAGGACCAACGTTTGATTCCCAGCACTCATATCAGCTTATGACTGTCTGTAACTCCAGTTCCAGGGGATCTTGTGTCCCTCTGACCTCCCGGGGCTCCAGGCACACAAGTGGTAGTTAGATAAAGATACAGGAAAAATATTCATGCACAAAAATCAAATAAAAAATTAAGTAGCAAAAAACAAATCTTTTTTTTTTTTTTTGGTTTTTCGAGACAGGGTTTCTCTGTGGTTTTGGAGCCTGTCCTGGAACTAGCTCTGTAGACCAGGCTGGTCTCAAACTCACAGAGATCCGCCTGCCTCTGCCTCCCGAGTGCTGGGATTAAAGGCGTGCGCCACCATTGCCCAGCTGCAAAAAACAAATCTTGCAATTAACAAATGGGCTAATAACAAATGGGGTATATAATTCTCAACAGAAGAAACACACATGGTGAAATTAAACACAAGTGTTAAAGGTAGGATGAGATTTCAACTTACCCCAGGTGAAATGGCTAACGTTGGCGAAACAAATGATAACAAATGCTTGTGAGGACATGGGGGAAGAGACACATTATTCACAGCTGGAGGAAGTGCAACCTGGTACAGATGTTACAGAGGTGTGGTAGCTTTAATGTAACTTATCCCTCATAAGCTCATAGGGAGTGGCACTACTGGAGGAGGTATGGCCTTGTTGGAAGAAGTGTGTCACTGTGAAGGCAGGCTTCAAGGTCTCATATATGCTCAAACCACGCCCAGTGTCTCAGACCACTTCTTGTTGCCTTTGAATCAGATGTAGAATTCTCAGGTCTAGCATCAGGTCTCTGTACACCACCATGTTCCACTATGATGATAAACTAATCCTCTGAAAATGTAAGCCACTCCAATTAAATGCTTTTCCTTTATAGGAGTCGCCATGGTCATGGTGTCTCTTCATAGCAATAGAAACCCTAACTAAGACAGAGTTGGTACCAGTTACTGGGGTGTTGCTGTGATAGGCCTGACCATGCTTTTGTTTGGGGAATATGGACCTTGGGGCTGTGGGTTAGGAAGGCAGCTGCACACTGCAAGTGCCGCTTAATAGGACCATACCAGTAGGAGCACAGAAGACAGTGGTGCTGAGGGTTCTTTGGTGAACTGTGAGGACCTGGCTCAAGAAGTTTCAGAGGAGAAGAATATTAATATATGGCCCAGAGATTGTTCTTGTGATATTCTGGTGAAGATTGTGGCTGCTTTTTGCCCTTGTCTAAAGAGTCTGCCTGAGGCTAAAGTGAAGAGTTTGGGATTAATTCCACTGGCAGAGGAAATCTCAAAACAGCCTAGTATATTCTCTGTCATGCCGTTATTAGTGGTAACTCTAATGGAGATTTATAATGAAAAGGAGCAAGCTGAACAAGGAAAAACACAAAATGTAAAATGGGAGGAGAAAAGGAGCACCAGTGGAATGGAGCTGAGTGCTGTGTTCACGGAGATAAATGGATTAAAAAATGGAATAAAGGGAGTGGTGACCTCAGGGCAAGATTCCACTCAGCTAAATTTCCAGTTTGTGAAGAGAAACTAAAGAAAAGTTTACAGCTGGGTGTGGCAGTGCATACCTTTAATCCCGGCACTTAGAAGGCAAAGAATGGCAGATCTCTGAATTTGAAGCCAGCCTGGTCTACAGAGAATTTCAGAATAGTTATGCTTAGTGAAGGTAACCTCTGAAAACAGAAAGCTGGTGAAGGTGTAATTGAATGAGGGGGCCATGTTCCAGCCCCAATAAGCAGCAGAATTTGACAACTTCAGCCATGTGATTCTGGCTTTAAGGATGGAAGAAAGGAGTTCTGGAATAGTCTTCCATGATGAAGGAAAGCTGCTGAGACCAGGCATGTGTCAGGGGTGTCCCTGTATGGAGGCCTACAGAGGCCATTGTGTGGAACTGTGAAGTTGAAGCCTGGGTTGCCTCGGCCACCCCAAGATGTTGAAGATACCTACCTCCCAAGTGCTGGGGTTAAAGGCACGTACCACCACCACCCTGCAGCCACATACATTCTTAATTCCTATAAAGTAGGGAATCAAGTAGTTTTGAGGGTTGCTCAGGATAGTTTTATGTCATCTTGTCACAAGCTAAAGTCATCTCAGAGGAGAGAACCTCTATGAAGGAAATGCCTCCATAAGACTGGGCTGTAGGTAAACTGGTAGGGCAGTGTTTTAAATTAGTGATTGATGGGGGAGGGTCCAACCCATTGTGGGTGGAGCCATCCCTGGGCTGATGGTCCTAGATTCTATAATAAAGAAGGTTGAGTAAGCCATGAGGGGCAAGTCAGTACGCAGCAGCACCCCTCCACCACCTCTTCTTCAGCTTCTGCCTCCAGGTTCTTGCCCTGTTTGAGTTCCTGTCCTAACTTCCTTCAGTGATGGACGATGGTGTGGAAGTATAAGCCAAATAAATCTTTCCTTCCCAAATTGCTTTTGGTCTTGGTGTTTCATCATAGCAATAGTAACCCTAATTAGGACAAGGGTGAAGGTAGGTTGGGTCATTTCTGTGTTTAAAAGTAATAACTGTTTTTGGGGCATGCAGCTCACTGCCGTACCATTCCTTGAGAACAAGTTACAGCAAAAAAGATTCTTAAAAAAGAATAGATAAACCACATCTACTAGCATTAGGCTGTGAGACTGGGGAGCTAAATAGCCCATTTGCCAAGCTCTCCAGAGTGATTACAGGACATTTGCTGCACAGGGTTCCTGATTTGGAGAAGGGACATAACTATTCCCCGGTGATCATTTCCCTCTTACTTCCTTTTTGCCTGCCACTTTCTTGTCATTATGACTGATCTCTCCATTGTTAATGAAATAGTCTCTTTTGGTAAGAGAAAAAAGTGCACTGTGTGGTCCCTGGGTCCCTGCCAGTGGACATACACTTACCTGTAGTAGGAGGCTGCTTGTTTGTTCCCTGATGCTCAGGCCCCATATAATCACACAGAAATTATATTAATTAAAACACTGTTTGGCCAATAGCTTAGGCATATTTTTTAGCTAACGCTTACATCTTGAATTAACCTATTTCTATTAATCTATGCGTCACCACAAGGCTTGTGGTTTACCTATGCTAAGGTTCTCTGACATCGGTCTCTTTCGGCAGCTATATGGCGTCTCTCTGACTCTGCATTCTTTTCTCCTCTATCTCTGCTTGAAATTCCCACTTTATTCTATTCTGCACTGCAATAGGCACAAAGCAGCTTCCTTATTCATTAACCAATAGAAGCAACACATATATACAGAAGGACCTCCTACACCACTCACTCCCATCCTGTCTGCTGCTGGCAAAATGATGCAGTGAAACTGGCATTCAAGGATCACAGTCCCTGTGCTGCTCAGGCCAATGCATTAGATGCAACTCAAGGTTATGGTCAGCAGGCAGATGACGTCCTGGAGAGAAATGTTTTATGCCCATGTGTGATCATGACTGCAGCCGTCACTGTGACAGGAATAAAAACCAGCTCTGGAGTGATAGCAGGGCGTCACCTCTAGATACAAACCTGTTGTTCACAGGCTATCCGGGACAGGCAAGAACTGAAGTCAAGAGGGGACAAACTGACACAGGACATGTTAATCTTACAAATGCAAAAGCGTTGATAGACTTGCCCTAGTACTTGGTAAGAAGAAAAGGACTGAACTTAATTTTTTTTCATCTCAGATGACATGTTTTTTTTCCTGGTCATTTTTGTGGCAAAAGAATCTATTTCCTTTAAAAGGTATTTCCTTTTGGGGTTGGAGAGATGGCTCAGTGGCTAAGAGCACGTACTGTTCGTCTAGAGGACCCAGGTTTAATTCTCAGTACCCTTATCAGGTGGCTCACAACTGCCTGCAACTCTAGTTTCTGGGCATCCAGCACCCCGGTGTCTGTGGGCACGAAACCCAGGTGCATATACCCGAGATTTATTTTTAACTTTTTAGTGTGTGTGTGTGTGTGCATGCACACGTGCACATGCGTGTATACATGCACACACATGAGTACAGGTGCCCAAGGAGGCCAGAGGCATCGCATCCCCAGGTGGCTGTGAGTTGGCCTATATGGATGCTAGGAACTCAATTCTGGTCCTCTTTTAAAGCAGGAAGCACTCCTGAGAGTGAGTTACCAATTTTCTAAGAAAATAGGTATTCAAACTCCCTGACCTTGTTCTGTGTGTTAAAGATAAGGGGAAGATTCCTTATCTTCCAGGTTACAGGGATATTCTGTCCATGAGAGAGAGGAAGCATCTGCTTCTTGAAAACGCTCTAGCTGTGAAAAGAACACATTGCCAGTCAGCATTCGTCAGAACTCCCTTCTGCTCTTACGTGAGCTGTGGATGGGAAAGATTTGTCTTTTCTACCAAACCTTTACAGTTGTCATCTCCTTTTATTATTTATTTATTTATTGAGACGGGCTTTCTCTGTGTAGCGCTGGCTGTCCTAAAACTCTGTAGACAGGGCGGGCTTTAAATTTAGAGCTCTGTCTGCTTAGTCCTGGGATTAAAGGCTTGTGCCACCACATCCTACTCGGCATTATGCTTTTTAAAAGTTGGGATTTTCGAAGCTGGGGAGATGCTCTGTGGGTAAAGGGCTTACCACACAAGCATGAGGATCCCTGTTCCATCCCCAGAACTCATGCAAAAAGGTTGGACATGGTGGCTTGTGCTTGTTATTCCAGCACTGGGAAGATGGAGTCTGGTGGATTCCTAGGCTTCCTGGCAGCCAGCCGAACCCACTTGATGAGCTCCAGGCCAGTGAGACATCCTGAGGGGGGAAAAAGAGACTCGCAAGATGGCTCAGCAGGTAAAGCCACCTGTGGGCAAGTCTGAGGACTTGACTTCTGTCCCATGATCCACATAGTCATGCTCTGACCCCACGTGAACATTGCAGCGTGCTGCCGGCCCCACGCAGAATAAGTAAACCAATGCAGCAAAGATAATACAGACCATAAAACAATGTGGGGATGCAGGGATGCTCTGGGCAAAATGCTTCCTGTGAAAGCAGGGACCTGAACTCAGATGTCCAGAATCTGCCCAGAAGCCCAGGATGCTGGCATGTGCCTGGAACCTCAGTGCTGGGTGTGAAGAGAGGCAGTTCTGGAGTCTGCTGCTGGCCAGTAGGTCTAGCCAACTCAAGATAAGCTTAAGGCATATCTCAAAAAATAAAATAGAGTGGGGAAGTGTTTGAGGAAAGACATCCTGAAGTCAACCATTGGCATCTATACATACCCACATACATGGGCAAGAGAGCTCTCATCTACATGTACACATATACATACATACAACACACACACACAAAATTTCAAATATTTGCCCCCAAACTCAGAGTTTCTTGCTGATTGTTTTTTGTCATATATGGAAGACACATGGACACACACACACACACACACACACACACACACACACAAGTATATATGACATTAAAGCAGAAGGGGAGCTCCCTGGGGGAAGGGACCAGTGGAGAGTGAGGTGGGACAAAGGAGGGTGAATGTGAACAAAGTACAATGATAACCATGTGTGGAAGTGCCACAGAGAAGTCATTATTTTGCATTTCACTTAAGATATTTAACAGAAACCTCAGAATTTTTAACAGCTGTGGTTCACAGGCCTGTAACCCCAGTCCTTGCGAAGCTGAGGCATGATAGGGGGTTCAAGATAAAGATAAGCTACATAGCAAGACAGTCTTACCTTTCACCCCATATATATATTGCTTGTGTGTGTGTGTATGCGTGTGTGTGTGTGTAAAAGATATTCAGCAAGACTTGGTTTTACAGCATTTAACCTGCACTTGGGAGGAGAATAATTGTGAGTTCCATACTATCTTGGGCTACAGAGCAAGTTTGAAGCCAGCCTGCTCTACACAGAAACCCTGTCTCACCCCCTCCCTTTCTCCAGAAAGGAAATGTATACATTTTCCCCATGGTAGAAAATTAAAAATCAAAAAGTTTGGTGATCAGATTCAGAGTCTAGCTCAGAGGCCGAAGGTGTGCTTATAAAGTGACTTCCTGGGATCAATTTCTGTTTCTTTTAAACTTTCAGTGCTGGTTATAAAACTCCAGGCCTCATAATGTGCTAAATAAATGTTCTACCACCGAGTTACATCCTAGCTGGGCGCAGTTTCTGTCTCTCAGAACCAGAAACAAAGGCCAGGGATTATTGTTTTTCATGTAACTATGTTAGCAGGGCCAGCCGTCTGCTTTGCAGTTGCTTGAGACCCAGGGAGGAGGCTGCTTAATTCAGCAACCTCAAAATTGTCAGCGTTTGTCCCCTCAGTCACAACAGTTACATGGCTTCACAGAGAAAGCAGATTTTATCATCACATGGAAATAATCACTCACCAGCTCATCGAACATGCCTTCTCTCACGTTCTTCTAGCCCTTGCTAGCCCCTGCCTTCCTTCACCTGTCCATGGGTTTTTCTAGTCAGCATTTCTGTTGGAGGTCACGGCATTTGGTAGTGCAAGGGTGAACTCAATACAAGCCGGCTGGGAAGTGCGTCTGCCTTGAAAACACTTCAGGATTTTGGGGGGTTAAAGGGAAGGATGTTAGCATATTGCTCAGATCAATATAAACAAGGCTTTGGAGAACCAGGGACTTTAACTGCAGAAAGCCAGAATGGATACGACCTTTGTAAGGCTTTGTAATAAAGGATTTGGATGCCAAAGCGCTTTGATGTTAGTAAATTAATAATTCTTTTACTTTGTATAAAATTATATTTATGACTGTGCTGTAAAACATTGTGCATGAAGATGGGGGTATGATGATGTTATGGTGCTTCCTTTGTTCCAGAAATTATATCTCTTTATTTTGGAATATGAATTATGCCCCATGGGCTCATGGGTTTGACTACTTGGTCCCCTGGTGGCATTGTTTTGGGAAGTTATATGTGGTGTTTTGAATAAGAGTGTCCCTTATTAGTCCATGAGTTTGAATGCTTTGTCCCCAGTTGGCAGAACTATCTGGGAAGGATTAGGAGGTGTGGCCTTGTTGGAGGAAGTGTGTCATTGTGGGTGGGTTTGCAGGGTTCCAAAGCCCATGCCAGGCCCAGTGTGTCTCTCTCTGCCTGCTGTGTACAGATCAGAGTGCTAAGCCCTCAGCTGCTGCTCCAGTGCGTGTCTGTCTGCTTCCTACCATGATGATAATGGACTAACCCTCTGAAACATAATCAAGCGCCTGATTAAATGTTCCCCTTTATAAGAGTTGCCTGGGTCAGGGTGTCTCTTCACAGCAATAGAACAGTGAGGTAGAGACATTATGGAACCTTTGGGACCATGCCTAGCTAGCAGAAATTGGTCACTGGGGCTGGGCCTTGAAGGTTTCATTGAGTTTGTTTGCGCTCTCTGCAACTTGATCTGCCAGGATGTGAGGAACTTCCCTCCCTGCGGCGTGCTCCCATGCCCTGTTGCTCCGCGCATGCTTCCGCGCCCTGCAGCGTGCTTCCGTGCCCAGCGGCCTGCTTCCGTGTCCTGCCGTGTGCCCTGCCCGGTGCTACCGTGCCCTGCCGCCTGCTTCCATGGCCGGGCTTCCACCATGCCGCGTCCCACAATAGGCTGAGCTGAGCTGTGAGTCAAAGTTAAACCTCCCTCTTTTCATTTGCTCTGTCAGGTATTTGGTCACAGTAACGAGAAAAGTATCTGGTACATTCGCTAGCAAAAATAGCTGAGATTTTCAAAGTTTTAGCACATGGCTGTGCTAATTATAATCTAACTAAAAAGTCAGATAAGACAAGCTTAATTTCCTTTTTCTATTATTAAAATCACCAAAGACTCATTTGAGATTATTATATTTATTTTTTAAAAATTCTGTGCATGTGAGTGCAGGTGGCTATGGAGGCCAGAGGAGGGCATCAGCTCTCCTGGATCCAGAGCCACAGGTGACTGGGAGCAGCTGGATGCAGTTCTGTGCACTCAGGTCCTCTGCAGGAGCAGCAGTACTCTTAACTGCTGAGCCCTTTCTCCAGCCCCTCATTTGAGGTTTGAGGTGGTTATCTGTTTTTAAGATTTACTTATTTTGTGTGTATGAGCGTTTTGGTTACATATGTGTGTATATACCCCATTTGCATCTGATGTCTGAGGAATTCAGATGAAGATGTTAGATCCCCTGGAACTAGAATTAGGGACAATTGTGAGCCATCATGTGGAGGCTGGGAACCAAATCTGGGTCCTCTGTAGGAGCAAGGGCTCTTAACCACCAAGTCATCTCTCCAGCTCCCCTTCTCCCTTATTTAAGTTTTTAAGAGACTTGGTTTAGCAAGGTAAACCAAGAGAGACTACCAAAACAGCACAGACTGTGTTTAATCTTCCTAAGAGAAACCCAAATTAAGTCTCTGCTGCTCCAGGTGATTTGATTAGGCTGCACCCTTGCCTGACCTTTAATCCCCCAGAGGGATCCAGGCCTCATCTCTGGATCGCAGCAGTTGGAAAGGTACCGACAGCTGAGGCACAGGCTTAGAGCTTGTTATTGAGCTCTTAGGGTGTCTGACAAGCTTCGGTGTGTACCTTACATACGCTCTAGACTAATACTGCAATACAAGGCTAGAGATACTATCTTAATATGCATGGGCCGGCTCGTGATTCCTACCAATAAAACTAAATACAGTTTGTTTTATTAAGGGATTCTCACTGCTGAGTACCAAGCTACAAAACTATCATTTCTGTAGAGCTTAAGCGTAGAGAAACATCTTTCCCTCATCACGTCTTTCCTTTATTTTTTATTCCCCCCTCATTACTTCTAACACTATGTGTTTCTATATATTTTTAATGTCTCTCTCTCTCTCTCTCTCTCTCTCTCTCTCTCTTTCTTTTTGTATTTATTTTTGTGACAGGATCTTGCTGTATAGTCCAGGCAGACCTCTAATTTATGACCCTCTTGCCTCCTCCTCCTGAGGGTTGGGTGTGTCCCACCATGACTGGCCCAAGGACACCTTTTAGGTGTTTATTTTTGCTATTTTCCTTCTTATTAGTGTATACTTCATGTATTAAATTATGGGTGTCAGGCAGGTGGCAGCACAGCATTTAATCCCAGCACTTGGAGGCAGAGGCAGGTGGATTTCTGTGAGTTGAGGCCAGCATGGTCTACAGAGCAAGTTCCAGGACAGCCAGGGCTATACAGAGAAACCCTGCCTGTAAAAACCAAAAAGAAAAAAAAAGTATATCATCATAGCATTTTCATGCAAGTATATCCTGGACTTGGACACATGTACACACGCACACAAAACAAAACAAAACAAAACTCCCCAACAACAGCTGTTTTGTGCTGGCAAACTACTCCTGGGCGTGGGGCCTGCCCTGCAGTGTAGGTGCTATACCCAGTGATTTTTATTGGAGAAAACCATTTCCTCTTTCCCAGTAGGTATCAATTGCAAATAGCTTCTTGGTTGGTGGTGGGACTTTGTGCCCACTTCCTCTTCCCTGTACTGAGAATTTGTTTGATTTGATCTTGTTCAGGTCTTGTGCCTAATGTCACAGTCTCTGTGAGCTCTTAATACGTCAGTCCTGTCGTGTCTGGAACTCAAGTGTGTCCCTGGAGTCATCCCTAACTTCTGGCTCTTAGAATCTTTGGACCTCCTCTCCACATAGACCCCGGAAACTCACCCTAGCCTGGGACTCAGGTAGGGGATCTTAATCCTTCATTTCTTATTTGTATTTAAATCCAGATTCCTAAGATGAAAGAAAATGTAACTTGGTATTTGTCTTTTGAGACTGGCGCTTTCCCTGCTTACCAGCCCCTTCCTCTGCATCTCAAGGCTCCCAAGGCTTGCTTTTGACAAAGCTGCACTGTCCATGATTGGCGGTAGGTGGTGGCAGTGGCAGCCGGGGTGGCAGTGGCTGCGGTGACAGCGGTGGAGTGAAGAGGGTCAGACTGTTTTATGCCTGAGAGGAGAAGGAAAGCCGGGCAGTCTATCCATGAGTGGGTTCTCTTCTGCCAAGCTCATCGTGCATGTCCCTTGAAGATGGGATTTCTAGTGTCATCTGGGTGCATTGTGGTCACTAGGAAAAGAAGAATTGGGTCACGGCTCTCACACTGGGGTCTCTAGAGTTTCCTACACAAAATCTGCCTTTGGGACGTCATGGCTCCTGGCTGTGTCTCTCGAGGCTTCAGTAACTGACCCTGGGACATCACAAATCTGCTCATTGAAGGTCTGTCACAGCCTTTCCCCTCTAGCATCAGGAGACAGGAAATCCAGAGGAATGACTCTCTCTCTCTCTCTCTCTCTCTCTCATAATCCTCTTCTGAAATGTGGACACACTGTCAGTTGATAACTTAGATCCATTGTTTTCTTACACTGCACGGGCAGTAACTACATATACAGAACTGGATACATTATAACTGCCGTCTCACTAACGAGCCTCTCAGCTTCACAGCCCCGTGTATCACCCTCCTCCCTCCATCTTTGATTCCAGCCCTGGGCAGGCAGTCTCTCAGGTGGATTTTAGTGTTTTCCTCACCATCTCCAGCCTCAACTTCCTGCCTGCGTCTCCCTTCTGTTGATCTTTCTCTTCTTAGAGGCATTTATTTTGGATAGCTGCTCCTTGATCTTAAACCTTTATTTTTCTATTTTAGAACAATAAAAATATTTCTTCATTGTAATGAAAGTAAAAAAAAATTGCATACTCACTGTGAAAAGAAATGAAAAGACCACAGAAACGCACAAAGATAAACCTTGTGCGTTATCCGTGGCTCTAGAAATAACGGCAGCAAATGTGTTTCTGTCCTTCACTTTCGCTTCATTCTGTTCTGAAGCAAGGTCTCCCTATGCAGGCCACTCTCGGTTTTTATTCACCATCCTCCTGCCTCTGCCCCCTCCGCCCTGAGAGTACAGATGCACTCCATCCTGCTCTCCTTCCAGCTTTCCAGTGCTGAAACCTGCTGTGTATTTAGATCTGTATTCTTAGTCTGCTCTCAGACCTCCCCAGGCTGGACCTACCCTTAGCAAGGTTCTGAGGCTGCTATGACATTGCCATGTATGGATCTGCGCATGTGTGGACGTGTATGCATCACACACAGATACAGACAGGCTCCAAGTAGTGCTGAACTGAAGTGCCACAGTGGGGTCACAGCCCTGCACACTTGACCAGTCACTTATTTTCTTGTCTCTTCCTTCTTAGCCTTGATGGGTATATGATTTCTAAAGTCTAATTTTGAATTAAGTAGCAGGAGACATATTACATAGTAGGGAAAGTCACTATGTGTGTGTGTGTGTACATGCACATGCGTGTCTGTGTGTTTTGCTTGTGTGGAGGCCTGAGGTGATTCCTCAGAAACCATGTACTTTCTTCCTTGAGACAGGGTTTCTCACTTGGATCTGGGGCTCACCGTCAGGCAGGCTGGCTGGCCAGTGAGCCCCAGGGATCCTCCTGTCTTGTCCTCCACAACACTGAGACTCTAAGTGTACGCCGCCGCTGTAATTAGTATGCTTACATTGGTTTTGGGGATCAAACTTAGGTCCTAGTGGCTGTATGACAAGAACTTTACAGACCGAGCCATTTCCCCAGACCCCTACCTCTTCATAACTGCTTTTCTGGCTCACTTCCCGGGGCTCTTGGAACCTTGGTCTCCACCCTCCCCTAGACTTCACCTGCGTATTCACAAGAGCCTTCAGCTTCCCTAAATTGCTTGGAAATCAGGTCTGAACACCCAGAGAGCATTTCCTGTTATTCTGCAAAATGATGGCGAGGTGCTAAAAGCTGCATGGATTTGGAGTTCAGGACGTTCTGTTCTTCATCTGTAATTGCCTCTTTCCCCTTAACTCTAGACATTATTCTGTCAAACAAAAGGCATTTTAGTCCTCATGTGGGTATCATTATTTCATCAAAAATTCCTCCTTTAAATGTGTCGATGGTAAAAAGATTTCTGCATCATCGAAGGTGATTGTGTTTTGTCTCGGGGTTGGCTTCCAAAGACTCCCGGAAGAGGAAGGTTCAGTTTAGAGGTGAGCCTTGAGAGAGCCGTTGATTGCACAGGGTAAGGCTCAGCCACTTGCAGCTGATACAGAGAAGACTGCAGACGCCCAATTTAAAAATCATTTTGAAATTGAAAAATGTTAGATGAGCTCTTGTTTTTTTTTCAAGTATATTACCTAAACGATGGATGTTTGATCTTCAAAATTTAATTATCCCCGAGAGTAGTGTAGGAGTAAGGATTAAGTGGAATTTTGGTGGATTTAGGCTAGCTATCACAAACTTTGAGAGATCCAGAGACGTCAGGGGGTTGGGAGAGAACTCAGCTTAGACTGTCGAATAAGAGAACAATTTGTCTCCTTGAATTATCCTTCAAGAAGTCAACCTCTAGATCCAGGAATGTGTTTTTTTAATCAGCCACATACCCTGCAGGCAGCTATGTGTCTTGGTTTTGAGTATTTTAATCTTCACGAGGGATGTGACTGTATGCTTAATAGAACATAAAGCTGTTTTCATGACCTACATTTTTCTCCCTATCATGTGTCCTCCAGTGAGGTAAACTGCTTCTCCTTAGTATAGCGGACACGTCAACATTTACTACACTGAACGACTGTGTATGCTTCTCAGCTCTCATGTGTTCTTTTGTTCTCTCTCTTTTTCTTTCTTTCTTTCTTCCTTCCTTCCTTCCTTCCTTCCTTCCTTCCTTCCTTCCTTCCTTCCTTCCTTCCTTCCTTTCTTTCTTTCTTCTCTAGCTCTGTAATCCAAGCGGCTGCTGGATCTATGTGGGAAGTTACCTGTACACACACCATGGGGTTCCCAGGGTAGCAATTCATGAACTCAAAGAGAATCAGATAGAAAGGCTGTATGGAGACTTTGCTTTCTAACTATTGAGTTGGTCCACAAGGGTGTGGCCTGTCTTATTGTCAGTGTTGGAATCAGGAAGATGTAAACTCCAGTAGGAACTAAGACTGCCACGTTAGAACCAGCGAGTGAAGAAGCAGAATGGTGTGTGTGTCAGGGTGCATCCGCCCTCTGCTCAGGCCGGCCTTGCTCTTGCTGTATCTCTTGGCTAACACAGTTGTTGCGTAGCATGGCAGCGAATCCCTTATATACTACTGAATTTCTGAAGGTGGCTTATTACTCTCTACCAATGGGTCCCCTCAAGTGTGTTGGCTGAGTTACACAGAAGCTGTAGAAATGTCTGGAATGTCTAGAACTTGCCTGGATAACCAGCAGTGTGATTCTGCTGCCTTGACTGGGTTCTGGAGTGAGGCTGATGTTGGGAACACAGGACTTGGCGGGTGTTGGTCAGGGTCTGGAGTCTTCAGATCTGAGCATCGATCTAAGGCTGTGGGCGGGAGAGGAATGGATAGAATAAGCGGGCTTAGATGGTGGGAGCATTCCTGGACAGATTCCCAAAGTGCTGGAGACACAGGATTTTATTCTGGTTTTGTTTCATTTTGCCCTTTGGTGGTGGTGGCGCTGGAGACTGAGCTCAGGACCAGGCTAGGGAAATGCTCTTGTCTGAGCTGCAACTCCAGCTCTACACCCAGGACTGACACAGCGGATCTGGGGGTAGAGTCTTTCCCTACGCTTATCTCCCTGATGCCTGCACCTCCTGTCCCCGGCTATTTTCTGCCTGAGGCAGGACTGAGGAAGGCCTCCTGGAACTCAAATGAACTACATGCTTTCATTTGCCGGCGGGGTAGCAAACTCTAGAACTGGCTGTGGTTTCAACAGGGCCCATCAATATTGTTGACCCAGTAATTCAGCTCCCCGGGACTCCCCAAAGGCCTGGGATTAAAGCCAAGACTCAGGCTCAGCCTGCCAGGAAAGACGGTTGTTATCATTACCAGCCCTCAGGGTGCACAAGCCCAGCCTCCCAGCTTCTCTTCTTGGTGCTTCTGAGGGCTCCAGGGATAAAGACTTTGGGCCAGGTGGTCTCACCTTAGGCCCTGAGAAGGCAGCTCTTACATGGAGCCTTAAAAGGAAGCTTTCCTTTTCCTGCCAAGCATATCATAGGAGCATAAGTTTATCAGAATCACCAGAAGTCTCTAGTCTGGAATGCAAGATGCTTTTAGGACCCTGCCTGTGAACCCCAAAGCTCCTTGGGGGTCCTTAAAGCCAAGCCCTCAGTAGTATGGCTGAGTTCAGTGGCTCCTTTTTTGCTAGAGTTTTTGTTTGTTAAAGCATTTTCTCATCATATCTGGAGAAGATGAAGCTTGGCACGGAGAGAGGAAGTTTCCTTTGGAGACCCTGGAATCCGGGGTCCCTGGTTCAGAACTCTCCTGTTGGCAGTGTAGAGCAGCCTTCCTAGTGCTCCCTGGCAGTTCCATTTTCTCCCACACAGATGAGGCTCAGCTTCTTGGCCAAATTTAGCAATGAGAAGAAACTACATCAACTTTGAGACCATAAGGACCGGTTCCACTGAACGACATCTTAGCTGACAAGGGGGAATTTAGGCAATAGCAGACCATTTTAGGCTTTCTGTAGAGTTTTCTGGAACCTTCTGAACTGAACACATTAAAATGCACCCACATCTTCAGTTAGATGTAAAAGCTTTCATAAAAATTGAAGGTTTTATTTTTTTAAATTTTATTTTAATTTTTAAATGCCATACCCTCAGATCTGTAAAGGCACTTGCGAACTAGGTACCATTACCTGTTATTTTAAACTTGGCATATAAGCTAAATTTAGTCATGTATTTTATCCAATTAGTTACCGCTTACCAATGCTAGTAACTGTAAGAAGATTAAAAGGAATATTTTAATAAGTCAAAGAATATTAGCACATGTGGGTGCTTTTACCAAAGATGGTGGACTAGCACATGTGGTACTCTTACCAAAGATGGTGGACTAGCACATGTGGGTACTCTTACCAATGATGGTGGACTAGCACATGTGGGTACTCTTACCAATGATGGTGGACTAGCACATGTGGGTACTCTTACCAAAGATGGTGGACTAGCACATGTGGGTACTCTTACCAATGGTGGTGGACTAGCACATGTGGGTACTCTTACCAATGATGGTGGACTAGCACATGTGGGTACTCTTACCAATGGTGGTGGACTAGCACATGTGGGTACTCTTACCAATGATGGTGGACTAGCACATGTGGGTACTCTTACCAATGATGGTGGACTAGCACATGTGGGTACTCTTACCAATGATGGTGGACTAGCACATGTGGTACTCTTACCAAAGATGGTGGACTAGCACATGTGGGTACTCTTACCAATGATGGTGGACTAGCACATGTGGGTACTCTTACCAAAGATGGTGGACTAGCACATGTGGGTACTCTTACCAATGGTGGTGGACTAGCACATGTGGGTACTCTTACCAATGATGGTGGACTAGCACATGTGGTACTCTTACCAAAGATGGTGGACTAGCACATGTGGGTACTCTTACCAATGGTGGTGGACTAGCACATGTGGGTACTCTTACCAAAGATGGTGGACTAGCACATGTGGGTACTCTTACCAATGGTGGTGGACTAGCACATGTGGGTACTCTTACCAATGGTGGTGGACTAGCACATGTGGGTACTCTTACCAAAGATGGTGGACTAGCACATGTGGGTACTCTTACCAAAGATGGTGGACTAGCACATGTGGGTACTCTTACCAAAGATGGTGGACTAGCACATGTGGGTACTCTTACCAATGATGGTGGACTAGCACATGTGGGTACTCTTACCAATGATGGTGGACTAGCACATGTGGGTACTCTTACCAAAGATGGTGGACTAGCACATGTGGTACTCTTACCAAAGATGGTGGACTAGCACATGTGGGTACTCTTACCAATGATGGTGGACTAGCACATGTGGGTACTCTTACCAAAGATGGTGGACTAGCACATGTGGGTACTCTTACCAATGGTGGTGGACTAGCACATGTGGTACTCTTACCAATGATGGTGGACTAGCACATGTGGGTACTCTTACCAAAGATGGTGGACTAGCACATGTGGTACTCTTACCAAAGATGGTGGACTAGCACATGTGGGTACTCTTACCAATGATGGTGGACTAGCACATGTGGGTACTCTTACCAAAGATGGTGGTGAGGGTAAAATAGCAGCTACACAATTATGTGGACGACTTGGCAGTACTTCACTGAAGTACTGTTGAAGCCCTTCTCCAGCTGCTTCTTGCCCATGTTGTCCTGCCACTTTCTGAAGTATTTGGTGAAGGCCTCTTCTTCCTAGATTTGTGCCCACTCTCACAGAAAGGCCTTTACACTCATTACTGAAGTGCTCAGTAAACACTGTCTTGAAGGTCTGGAGGCCTCACGGGGCCTCGACCTATCCCACAATACCCACAACTACCAGGGGTGGTGTTTCCACAATGGTTACAGCCTCCACGACTCCTTTCTTGTTCACCTTGGATCATGGTCTGTCAACCTCCCGGACAATGTGGGTCAAGCCAGCCTTGTGGCCTAGAGGGGCCATGAGGTGAACAGGCGTGGAAGGGTCGTCCTTGGGGAAGCTCTTTACTTCCCACCATGCTTCTTGCTTCCGAGGCAAGAAGCCCGAGGACCCAGGCCTGGGAGCAGAGAATTTTCTGTGAGACGTCTCTTGGTCAGCTAAGCTTTTATCTATTTGTTCATTTATTTTTGTTAAATACAACTCACAACCACCTGCCTAGAGATGGTACCACCCACAGTGCGCCGAGACCTTCCACATCAATCAGTAATTAAGAAAATGCTCTGCAGGCTTGTAAGGAGGGTTCTTTTCTTAGATGAACTTCCCTCTTTCCAAATAACTCTAGCCTGTGTCAAGTTGACATAAAACAGATCAACACAATAGCCATTCTGGCTTTGGAATCTCAAAGCAATTTAAATTTTTATTTCCCTGTTGGCTAAAGATGCAGAAAACTTTTTTCAAATAGTATTGGCTATTTGTATTTCTTCTTTTGAGAAGAACTGTCAGTCTATTCCATTATGAATTGGTAAATATGCCTTTTCATGTTTAGAATTTGCAGTTCTTTATTTATTTCAACATGCTATTCAGAATGCTTTGCAATTTAAAACTTAATGCTGTTTATTTCTTGTTTTTCTTATTTAATACTTTTATAAAGTATTTTAAAATATAAAATTGGGGCAAAATGCTTGCTGCGCGAGAACAAGGACTTGATTTTGGTACCCGGGACCCACGTAAAAGCCGAGTGTGATGGCACATATCTGTAACCTTGGTGCTCAGCAGGAAGGCAGGGACAGGCAGGTCCTGGACCTCACTGGCCTGTCAGTGTCTTCAAAGCAGCGAGCTCCAGGATCAGTGGGAAGTGTGGTTGCAAAATATAAGCTGGAGAGAGGTAGGAGATGACCAGTGTTGACTCCTGGCCTCCGTGTGCACACACTATATGTACACATGTATCCTCCAATGTATACATCTACATATATCTATATATTTACACAGAAAAATATATATCTATATATTTACATATAAAATATCGTTATATAAAACATCTGTGCTATTTTCTAAGACATTTCAAATGTTTACATATATGACAAACAACATACATTTTGAAATGACTTCTGATCATGAGTAACTGAGAACATATGACGTGAAGCACGGGACAGACAATATTGGCTAACACACATTCCAAACATCACCTCTGTGTATCACAGACGGGGCAGTCACGGGTGGGCCTGCTCGGTGTGAGAATCAGGCACTCAGCACAGGTTAGGAAAGAAACACACTGTTGGTCACACGGGCACAGCTGACAGCCAGGCCAAGGAGGCCGGGGTCGGGACATGAGTGCCTGGTGCTGAGGGTGCCGAGAGGGGGAGACTGGAGGGCAGGAGGCAGGGCCTCTGGACAAGAGGCGCCTAGAGGACTCCGCGTCTGCGGGGAGCCTGTGATGTAGTCTTTCCGGTCGTGCCTTTCCAGGGTGACTTACTCTCTGGTTGTGTGATGTTAGGCGAGTTGCCTGTTATGGGCTGCAGTTTCATGTGAAAATGAGAAAAATACCAGGGCCTTCTTATTGGGTTGTGGAGGCTTAGTGAGGCTGTAAGGCACAGCGACCGGGTCAGGAGTTATCGTGTGCTCATTGCTAACTGACGATACTCATGTGGGGTAGACAATTCAGTGCAGAGTGCAGTCAGGTACACTAATACCTTAGTGTCTGCAGGGGGGCTGGTCCCAGAACCCTGTGCAGACATCAGAATCTCTGGGAGCTCGAATCTTTTCCTGCAAATGGAGTGTTTGCACCTCTTGCATGCCTGTTTTCCCATGTAGCTTGAGTCATCTCCAGATTACTTAAGTGTTTAATACCATACACATGCCATACAAAACCGTTATATTATTTCTGAGGGCAGTGGTTTCCAACTTATGGGTGGCAACCCATAGGTTGAGAACCACTGTCTTGGGGCCGGGTGGAGAGGGGGAGAAAAGGCTACCCTTGACTGATGACTTCCCTCACACCCTGTATGCAAATTGGCCTGCAGGTCCCTTCAAGTTGCCTGTCTGAATCTCTGGGGAGCAGAGGGTTATTCATAGTGCCAGCCCTGGCTCCTGGTGCCGGAAGATATATGTGTATTTTTAGTGTTTCCTCCCTGGGGTCTGGCTGGAAAGGTCATGGTTATTTTCATGCCCAATGTCAACTTCTGGATAGCCAAGGTGAGGAACTCTTTTCTGTAAAGAAGGCCCCAGCAATGTCAGGATGTAGGTTTTTCCTTCTCCTAGAAATGCTATTTTTCTAATGGCCGATAAGGACAGTGCTTGGTAACCCCCCAAGCAGTTGGTAGGGGTTCCCAGGAGGGTGAGTAGGATGAGGGGCTGGCCCAAGGCTGCCCTGGAGAAGAGGAGCCAGGATGAACTGAAGTCAATGAGAGGCGGATACGGAGGTACATGGCGTTCATACTGCCAGAAGCTTCTCACGCTTGAATGCACTGAAGCCAAGACTGGAAGGAGGTGGAGACCCGGTTCTGTGGACAGACTGCGTGGGATGGGCTGAGAGGCCCTTCTGTTGCTAGGCTCCAGTGCATCTGGAGGGTGGGGATTGGTGCTGTTCTGCATTTCGGGGGCGCGCACTGATCAAGGTGGATGCCAAATGATTAAGGCAGTTCTGGAAAGACACACTTCTCTGTCACTTGGGGCTAATTTTGTGTATTAGCTTTTTCACATCTTTCTTAATCTCCAGGGAATTACATCTCCCCAATATAATGGCTACATTAATAGAACTAAGATACATTTTTTCCATTCTTCTACTCCCAAATTTCACTAGTAACCATTTTTAGATTTGTCTTGCTTGATCTTTAAAAAATATTTTAAAAATAGTAAGAAAGGTATGTGTATATGTGTGTGTCTGCCTATGTGTCTGTGGGTACCATGCCCTGGGAAGCCAGAAGAGGGCCTCAGTCCTTTGGAGCTGGAGTTGCAGTTTGGTTGTGAGCCACTCAAAGTGAGTGCTGGGATCTGAGCTCCCGGCCTCTGTGAGAACAGTAGGTGCTCTTATCACCGAGACCCCTCTCGGAGCGCCGGTGCATTGGCAAACTGTCCGATCCCTTCTGTGTGTGAGAAAAGCGAGGGGTGTGGTAAGTAGCTGAGTAGCCTACACTGTGCAGGAGGCGAGCAGCAGAATGTGGACTCCGCCCTGGCTCGCCCAGTGTGCTTCCTGATAAACTGGACTGTCTCCTGCTTTGGGGCACTGTAGTAATATGGGCGGCGGCGGGGCTGCGTCCCCAAAACCCCAGCCGCCGGCCCGGCTAGCTTATGCCCCGAAATAATTACACAGATACTGTATTCTTTTAAACACTGCTTTGGCCCATTTCTAATCATCTGTGTAGCGCCCCTAGGTGCGCTTACCGGGAAGATTCTAGCCTAAGTCCATCCTGGGTCGGAGCTTCATAGCGTGCGTCTTCCCTGGAGCAGGTAGCATGGCGCCTCTCCTGCGTCTGCTCTGGAGAGGAGAGCTGTCGAGTCTGACCTCACTTCCTCTTCCTCCCGGCATTCTGTTCTGTTTACTCCACCCACCTAAGGGTGGACCTATCCAATGGGCCTAGCAGTTTCTTTATTGCTTAGCCAATGAAATCAACAGATTGATATATGACACTCCCCCATCAGGGCACCGAGGAAGCCTGTGAGAGCCAGGGTGCTAAGATCAGCATGAAGGCGCACATGAGCCCACAAGGCCACTTCCTTGAGATACGATCCATTCTACTTGGTGAAGCAGGTGCACATCATAACTGCTCAGCAAACGTCTGCTGATGGGAACAAGACAACACTGTCAGCATCCGGTACCCAGTCAGTATCTCGTACCAGCAGCGTGGCTTTCAGGTATTCAGGGAAGTTGCCCACCGAGGCTTGGATGCCCCCAAATCCCATGTCTTTCCCTCATTCTCTACTCCTGGGTTTGTAGGGAGGCTAGACCCTTGGATGCTGGCTGTATCTCCTACATGCTTTGATGCTTCTTGTCTTAATGTCCATCTTTTAACAAATATGAATCCCTCTGAGGATGCATCCTGAAAACCAGGCCATTGCCCAGCAAGAGCTCACAGGGGACCCGAGTTTAATAATTAGTAGACAGCAAGCAGCTCCTCCTCTTGCCATGGCCCTGCAGCATCTCGGGCCTGGGAGCCGTCCAGTTCCTTCATGAGTAACTGACTGCAGTTTAGTCACGCTCAGCAGAGCTCCTAGTCAGGGGGTGGCGGCACTCCAAACCCAGCTCACGGGACGCTCCTAATTGGGCTCCACCTGTCAAGAGGTAAGAGAGAGACTATGAAGTACAACTCCATAGTTTTTGATGATAACATACTGGAACCTTCTCATGTTGCAACCCCATCAATGAGAGGCATCTGAAAGGTATTTCCAGCTTCCAACTGAGGTTTCTTCTTCCCAGCTGCTTCAGAGCCTATGGTTTCCATGTGTGAGTCTCGCTGGGATTGGCTGAGCTAGCTTCAGTCTCGCTGGGATTGGCTGAGCTAGCTTCAGTCTCGCTGGGATTGGCTGAGCTAGCTTCAGTCTCGCTGGGATTGGCTGAGCTAGCTTCAGTCTCGCTGGGATTGGCAGAGATAGCTTCAGTCTTGCTGGGATTGGCTGAGCTAGCTTCAGTCTCGTGGGGATTGGCTGAGATAGCTTCAGTCTTGCTGGGATTGGCTGAGCTAGCTTCAGTCAAGAAGCTTCTCGGAAAGCTCGGAAGACAAACAACGATACTAAGATAGCTGCTTTCTTCACTTTCGATTTGAGCTTTTGGATAAGGGAACGTTAGTAGGTGGAACAACACCTTAGGTTTTTGAGTCAGGAGTGCAAAGGAAACAAAAATTACTGACTTCGGGAGTGAGCAGCCCTTGGGCTGGTGATGGAGCTCAGTGGGCAGAGTGTTTGCCAGGGCTGTACGAGGCTCTGGGCTTGATCCTTGAAATCACATAAAACTGAGAGTGGTGGCTCACACCTATAATCCCGGCTGTCAGGAGGTTGAGCAAGGAGGGTAAGGCTTCAAGTCCATCCTGGACTATATACACCGAGTTCTAGAATAACCTGGATACAGGAGCACTGTCTCAAAACCAAACCAAACGAAACCAAATCAAGTAAAACACGAGTGAGTGGTTCTAAGAGGACAGTAGAAACTCTGAGCTCTGAGCTTTGTCTAGCTTTGAAAACACAGAGATAGTGTCTAACCAAGAGGGGTGGAGGGGCAAGACCCAAGTACGGAGCAGTGGCTAACAGCCCTGGTTTACAGTTAGGTTAATTCAGTTGAAACCTTGCCCATTACTTCTTAGATAGATGACATCAAGAAAATCATACAATGCTTGGGCCATGTTTCCCACAACTGTCTCCGAGATGATGGTACAAACCTCTGAACTGAAATGTTTCTTCAGTGACTAGATGGTAGTCCCAGATTCTACATTCTCTCATAGGGGTGCTTGCATGTGGCTCACCGTGTTGTAGTACATTTCTAAGTGGGGGTAGCAACACCTTAAATTAGAATGCTAATTGTTCAAGCTTAAGCATGTCATCACTTCTCTGGGCCTCAGTTTCCTCGTGTTGAGCAGCATTGGAGCAAATGATCATTGACATTGGCCAGAGTCCTAGCAGGAGGTAGAAACCATGCTAGCTATTTAGAGGGAAAGGAACATCTACGATTCTTAACTTGGTATTAAAACACAGTAGGGCTTTCAGGTAGCAAAGGAATCATGGAGCAGAAACTGCAGGAAGCAACTACCACCCATTGTGCTGGGGAACAGAGAAGAAAGGGGCTGTCAAATCCTAGGGAAGATGTTCCTCTCAGCGTCACTGGGTCCCGGAAAGGGGCAAGGTTGGGCTGAGAAAACTGCCAAAGGATTGTTGTGCTAAAGGAACAAACTGCTTATGGCTGAAGTAAAGAAGTCTTGAGCCATGTGACCTAAATGAGAGACAGACGGAAGTGCAGAACCTTACTTCCCAGCCCTCCCTCTCTGTCCTCCATTGGAAATACTTCAAGGAGGCATCTGACAGAGGGGAATTGGGATGGACCAGGGTGGTGAACCCAGACACACTGCTTGAAAAATGAATATCCTCAAAGGTACCCCTGAAGTCAGAGTCCGAGTCAGATGCTGAACACCCTGCAGAGAATAGCCGGGCTCATCTGTAGACTCCTGGGGAGCCAGTATGCTGCAGGAGAGTGGGGTTGAGCTTTGCAATTGGATAGATCTGGGTTCGAATCCTGTCTGTGACTCTTCCTAGCTGTGAGATATAAGGTGTTACTTTGGATTTCTCTGAGACTCACTCTCTACTTTATAAACCGATGGTGCTGAGATCTATCTCACAGGGTAATAAGAAGACACAGCGCCAGGCAGGTTGTCTGGCCCATCCACAGCAGTCATTGCTATTCTTAGGGACACTTGTTCAGAGACTATTTGTCAATTTGCTTGTTCCTTTTATTGATTGCACAGACTTTTGCCTCTGTTTTGTTTCTTCAACTTAAATATGGCTCTGTGGATGGTGACTGGGAGCTTGGGCAATGGTCACTGAACCCTGCTAGCTGGCAAACTGGGGGAACATTTTGTAGGCTTGTTCTGAGTGTGTGCTCAGTTCAGGGCAGGGGCAAGCACTCACCATCATGTTAAGTTTGAGCTGTAGTGTATGGGCACCTTTGGACGCCTTCCCAAAGGAAACTAGAAACTTGTTTTCTAAGGAGAGATTCTGTAAACTAAGGAATCAACTAGAATCTCTTCCTTCCATTAAGCTTAGTTCATATTTTCTCTGTGGCAGTCCTTAGGCCAAAAACAATAAAGCAATGAGGATCCTTCAGGTGGTGTTAGAAGTTGATGTTTATTGGGAGACCGGCTACCAAGTGGCTTCATATGCGTTGTTGGTAATCTTTGAATCATATGAGCTAAATTTCAGTTTCCCAGCACTGCATATGAGGAAAGCGAGGCACAGGCCTATTACATAAACTTTCTCAGAGCTGTTGAATAGTATCAGGAAGGGCCAGGATTAGAATCCAAATCTATTGTGCCCTAAGTCATTCTTTCCCTGTTAAACTGGCTTTTACCAGTGCTGGCTAACTGCAGGGCAAGCTTAACTAAGTCTGTTCTTGTGGCTCGTACAACGGTAAGTTATCTATTCCTTCTAACTTTACATTAAAATAAAAACCAAACTGGCTCCATTATTGGGGAAGAAGTCTGTTTAACTAAATGTGTCTGCTCCCCACCAAGTGGGGCCGCCAGGTTTTTATAGTAAAACAGTTCACCTAAAAGGTGTATCTCCAAATGCTTTCCTTTTAAATTTCTGAGCAACTTCACAACCACCAGAGGCATCTTGGGCATTGTGATTAAGCTGTGTTTACTCCCGGAAGCTCCTGGTGCCTCATCACCACGTATCCCTTTCCAATGGCTCGTGTGAGCCAGTTTCCTTTATTGTAAAGAACACCATGGGTAAGCGACTTATAAGGAAGATGGGTTTATTTTGGCTCATGGTTTTGGAAGATCTTGTCATAACCGGTTGGCCTTGTAGTGAGGCCACACCTCACGCCAGGGAGCACATGGCAGGGCCACACTGCTCATTTCATGGCTGGATGGGGAGAGAGCGAGGAGGGAGCAAGGTCCCACAGTCCACCCCGAGGACAGGTCTCCCCGATGGGAATCTTGCAAACAGACCACATATCTGAAAGTTTCTGCCACTTCCAATGGCATCTTGCTCGGGACCAACCCTCTTTTGGATCTTTTGGGGACAACCCGGATCTCCACGGGCCACGCTGAGCTTTAGTTAGAACTCATACCTCTAAATTCTGCTCCATGTGAGAAAAGATTCCCAAAATAAAGATTTCCAAAAATGGTAGGAATGGCAAAGTGGGGTTGAGGAAAATAACTCAACAGACTAAGCTTGTTCTATACAAGCAAGCAGCAATCTTCAGCCCAGGAAGGTAAAGGTCTTATTCCGCCATGGCCCGTTATTGCCTTAGAGCCCAAGGGGCAGAGTAACAGAGGCATTTTAAATTTCCTTTGAAAAGTTAACAGATGAGACTATCCAGGGACAGTAATTTTTTTTTTTTTTTCGAGACAGGGTTTCTCTGTGGTTTTGGAGCCTGTCCTGGAACTAGCTCTTGTAGACCAGGCTGGTCTCTAACTCACAGAGATCCGCCTGCCTCTGCCTCCCAAATGCTGGGATTAAAGGCGTGTGCCACCACCGCCCAGCTGGACAGTAATATTTTTAAAGACTAGAATAAGTAGACTATTTTACTATCTGTTACTAAAATAATGGAAAATTAAAATATTAGAAGCGTGTGGGACTGGGAAAATAGATCCTCAGAACCGATTTAGGAGAAGTAAATTTGAAATGAGCACATACCTTCAATTATGAATTTTCATTCATGGAACAAATACAGGCAGAAGGAAGGATCAATAAATTATTCTAGCCATAAATAAAGGACATTGAGCCTATAATTCGCGATCCTAGAGAAGCTAAATAAGAAGGTGAATCCAAAGACAAACATATACGCATCCTCCTGAATATTAACCTTCATCAGGTGATGAAAGGAGACAGAGACAGAGACCCACATTGGAGCACTGGACTGAAATCTCAAGGTCCAAATCAGGGGCAGAAGGAGAGAGAGCACGAGCAAGGAACTCAGGACCGCGAGGGGTGCACCCACACACTGAGACAATGGGGATGTTCTATCGGGAACCCACTAAGGCCAGCTGGCCTGGGTCTGAAAAAGCATGGGATAAAACCGGACTTGCTGAATATAGCGGACAATGAGGCTTACTGAGAACTCAAGAACAATGGCAATGGGTTTTTGATCCTACTGCACGTACTGGCTTTGGGGGAGTCTAGGCAGTTTGGATGCTCACCTTACTAGACCTGGATGGAGGTGCGTGGTCCTTGGACTTCCCACAGGGCAGGGAACCCTGATTGCTCTTCAAGCTGATGAGGGAGGGGACTTGATCGGGGGAGGGGGAGGGAAATAGGAGGCGGTGGCGGGGAGGAGGCAGAAATCTTTAATAAATTAATTAATTAAAAAAATAAATTATTCTGAACTGGAAGATTAGCTGTATGGGAAATGAAGACAGCTCTTCACCTCCCATGATTTCTTAAATTAATTTTAGATGAAATGGTCTGTTACCAAAAACCAGAAGAGAAATGTGTGTAGAAAGTTTGTGGACTGAGAGTGGTGATTTGCTTGAGAGGGAAGTGTTGGTCTCTGTGTCTGCATTGAAGGATGAAAACACGCCATGCATTTAAGCCTTTTGGGAAGCCCCGATAAGATGAAAGCTATTAAAAATTCTCTTCATATTGCAAAGAAGATAATTAAAAAGCACTTCAAGCCACATATACATATAAGAGGATAATCTTTTGGATAGTCCCAACTCACTCAACAACATCTCAAAGCAGTTTTTATGTGAGCATGTTAGGATTTAGTTTGTCAGAGCTTTTTTTTTTATTATAACTTTTTTGAGAATGAAAACAACTATAGAATATAAAATGTATTAGTTCTTCCACTGTTGCTTCCACTGTCAGAAGCCTATATATTCTGAAACCACACCATGGTTCCTGCCCCCCCGCCATGCCCCAGCTGTTTAAAAACTGGGATAAGATGATACATGAAAATCTGCTACTTGGGGGCTAGGGGCATGGCTCAGGCAGGAAAAGCTCTTGTTGTGCAAGCGTGAGGACCTGGATTTGGCTTCCCGGTACTATGAAGCCTAAGTGGCAGCTGGAATTCTAGCTGCAGAGGGCCTGGATTTGGCTTCCCGGTACTATGAAGCCTAAGTGGCAGCTGGAATTCTAGCTGCAGAGGGCCTGGATTTGGCTTCCCGGTACTATGAAGCCTAAGTGGCAGCTGGAATTCTAGCTGCAGAGGGCCTGGATTTGGCTTCCCGGTACTATGTAAAAGGCCGAGAGTGGCAGCTGGAGTTGAAGCTGCAGAGCTGGGGCAGGAGGATTCCTGGGGCTTGCTGGCTAGCCATTCTGTCTGAATCAGGTTCACTGAGAGATCCTGTCCAAAAAAGAAATCAGGGTCGCTATAGAAGAACACATCCAACACATTCAGGTCCCTTTCATATGCATGCCGAGCGCACACAATCTACCATTTTAACCAAGTTTAAAGTCTATAGCTGTGTTCCATTAAGTAATTCTTACTGTTTTGCAACTGTCTGCTGTCTATTTTTAGGCATTTAAAGGCAGTATGGAGTTTTAAAAATTATTTAAACTTTTTTCATACATTATATTTTGATCATGTTTTTCTCCTCCCTCAACTCCTTGCAGATCCTCTCCACTTCCCCACCCAGCCAACTTCATGGTTTTCCACTTTCTCTCTCTCCTCTCAGAAACAGCAGCAACAATAAAGACAGAACAGGGCTGCTTATGCCTTTTGGTATTGGGTCACAACATCATTAATCTTGTACAGGAGCCGCTAAATTCCAATTTAACAATAGGTTGGTGAACAATTATTTGGTTTTGACTCAAATACATAATGGAAGTTTGGAAAGTGTATTTGTATTTATTATCTTCTGTCAGGAATGTCTTAGTCTCCCAACTTCAGAAATTGAACAAGATCATCTCACTGTTGTGTGATTAATTACACTCGGCTTCAGTAAATGATTATTGATCTCAGCTCACAAGCTTGATATCTGGATGCAACAGGCATATCACAGAAGAGACAGACAGGTAAATATACCAGAGAACTCATGTGAGTTATCTAATTAGATAAAGTAAAGGATTCGTGGAATCCTCAGGTGGCCCACCTTGGGGTCAATAGGAACACCAGATTATTGGGCAGGGGAAGACCTAGGATTTAGTGACGCTTTCTCTCCACCAATCTTGACACTCATGTGCAGTCAGATGAACGTGTGTGCGCATGTGTTCTCAAAGACAGGAAATATGTTCAATACTCATGCTCATGTTCACAGACATTTTATACTATTAGTATCCTTCTCCCTAACTCAGATCTGACCTCAGAACCCATTTGGGCCTTAGAAATAATGAATAGTTTTTGTGTAGTACAAGAATCATACAAGCAAAGCAAAAATAGCGCAGCAATGCAATTCTTATAGTAGAAAGGGTGTGCCAGAAACGTAAGGGGCTAAGTTGGCTCGGGGTTTTTATCCTTGATGTACATGGCGACTGAGTCTCATCCTGTTGGTGGGAGCTCAACTTTACAATTTGATAGGACTGGCTAATCCTTGGAAAGGGGGAAGGGAAGGTTCAGGAAATACAACACAAAACCAAACCAAAACAGTTTCTCACAGGGTACAACGCTCCAGTCTGAGAGAGTTTCATCTTTCAGAGCTGAGTCACAGCTATGAGCCTCGCTTATGTTTTATTGATTCATATTACATTTCATTTTTTAATCCATTACAGTAAAATGGAAACAGATGTACATTTAGGATTAGAAGACTAGTGTGAAGGCCAAAGTGCTAGAACTGGATAACATTTGTATCCCAAGGGTGTAGAGTAATACAAAGTTAGTTGCCACAAAAGCACAGTGGGCTTTTATTATTTCAAAAAAGCCACCAACGGATGGTAAGGTCCCCCTGCTGAAGACAACACGTACACATCTCATTGAGCATGGAGAAGTTGACCTGACGCAGAAGTAGAGCCTTCACCCATAGCGACTCGTGTTCTGTAGGGGAAGGTGCTCTACATGTTATCAGAGGAGAAAGCTAGCTGCCAACCCAGTGGTACCCGCCTGCAGGAGATGCTGGTGCAATAATGGCATAAAAGTCATGGGGGTAACCCACCACTCTCTGGCTGGATTTAAGGCCCCCTCTATGAAGTAGAATTCATGATTGACACTGCTTGGGTGGCGAAGAGTCTGCGACTAGATAGGCCATGAACCTAGGGGAAAAGCAAATAGGACTGTTCTGCTAAAGAAGCATAGCAATAAAATGGACTCCTAATGACATTCTGGTACATCAGAGTCTTGCTCAGCTATCACCAGAGAAGTTTCCTTCTGCAGTAGATGGGTGCTAATACAGAAAACCACAGCTGGATACTGCTTAGAGTGAGAACCTTTGGGAGAAGTCAAATCCCTCCCTTTAGGAATCAGTGAGGAAGAGGAGGTGGAAAGACTGTAAGAGACAGAAGGCATGGAAGACACCAAGAAAACAGTATTTTCCAGGCACAACAGGCCTGACATATATGTGAACTCACAGAGCAGCATGGGCAGGGCCTGTGCAGGTCTAAGCCTGGTGGGGTCCCAGGGCTGAGAGGGGGAAGTGACAGGAGCTCCCATCCCTGACCGAGAGGCTGTCTCCAACGGACAAAGGGAAAAGTGAGTTTTCTCCCATGCAATCTCAGTGGGTATGTAAACTACACTTAAGGCTGGTTCCATGCCCAACAGCAGGTGGCCAGTAGAAAACAAACTTAATAGTATTTTTGTAGAATTTTTTTTGTCTCATATTGCTTTGCTTGGGCATTTAAAAAATTCTTGCTGTTCTTTTGCTTATTATAGTTTCCAATATTCTGTTTGTACAGGTTTTGTGTGCGTATGTGTTTCTTGCATTTTGTTTTCTTAAAATTCTGTTTTATTTTTCTTATTTGCCAGTTTTCTAAAAGAAGAGAGAAAGAAAGTATGGAATGGGATGGGTGGGGAAGTGGGGAGGATCTGGGAGGAGATGGGGGAAGGGAAGCTGTCAACAGAATATATTGTATGAAAAATTTATTTTTAAGACAAACAATGAAAGCGACCATTTTCTAATAATTTAAGCCCTTATTTGATGAATAAAAACTTACATGAAAATTGAGATTGCTCCCAGCCTCAGTGATTCAGTCAAGAGAAGGATAATGAGACTAGAAACATTGCTCCCTTATTCCACAGGACTCGTGATGATGCATCCGTTTCCACTTTTCTCTCTGGAACTAATAAAGGGTAGGGATTGGGCAGAGAGACACCGGATGATATTGGTCTGTCTTGGTTAGGACAGAATTGGTGGAGCCAAGTTTATAAATGAGTGAAGTTGTCCAAGTAGACCTGATGCTGCAATGAGGAACCTGCAATGTCTACAGCCACATGCACCCGATGCTGCAATGAGGAACCTGCAGTGCCTGCAGCTGTATGCACCTGATGCTGCAATAAAGAACCTGCAATGTCTGCAGTTGCATGCACCTGATGCCTCAATGAGGAACCTGCAATGTCTGCAGCTACATGCACCTGGTGCCACAATGGGGAACCTGCAATGCCTGCAGCCGCATGCACCTGGTGCTGCTATGAGGAACCTGCAATGCCTGCAGTTACATGCACCTAATGTTGCAATGAGGAGTCTGCAATGTCTGCAGCCACATGTACCTGATGCTGCAATGAGGAACCTGCAATGTCTGCGGCCACATGCATCTTGCCACTTTTGCAAAGGGCTCTGTGGCTTACCGGAGTCAGTAAACAAAGCATCACTGACTTCTACACTCATGTATAAGAAGTGTACTGCAGATCACAAAGTATCCTCTTAATATGCCATCCTTCAGGACTTTGAGGCACCTTGTCTTGCAGTGGGGAGGGGATTTCTTATGTGCCTGTGGCTTGGTATCATTCTGATGTTTGGAGGGATCGTTTCTGGAGACTGATTCCTAAGAACTCAGGCTTCCTCCTCCTAACCCAAGACCGTCATAAGATTCATGTTCTCAACCATGGGAGTGTGAGTAACCTCAGAACATCTGAAGTTACCTATCTCACCTTCCACTTGCTGGGACTAGAGCCTGCCTTCCTCACCCGTGTGTAGGCAGAACAAGAAAAAGTGACAGCTCTCCCTACCCAGGAGGACTCCAGGAAGTGGTATTAGGAGATGGTCTTTGACACAGGGAATACAGTACTTGCCAGTAGTTGTGGCATGAACAAGAGCTCTCAGCCTGAAGATGATCCATCTCCTTGGAGGAAGGGGAATAAAGGCACAGCCAAGACCAGAAACATCCCACCACCATTCCCGAGGGAGGAGAGAGCAGGCACAAGGTCCCTATCCTGGTTGTTTCTATGTCGGCTTGACCCAGAGTAGAGTGTCTGGGAAGAGGGACCTCTATGGAGAAAATACTTCTGTCCAGATTGTCCGGTAGGCAAATCTGTGGGTGCATTTATGATTAATGATTGATATGGGAGGACTCAGCTCAGCGAGGGTGGTGCCATCCTGAGGAGGTGGTTCCGAGTGGTATAAGAAAGCAGGCTGAGTGGTCCGTGGAGGACAAGCCAATAAGCAGCATTCCTCCACGGCCTCTGCTTCTGGTTCTGCTTCTAGGCTCCTACCTTGAGTTCTCCTACTCTGACTTCCCCCAGTGGTGAGCGTGACCTGAAAGCTTTAAGCTGAAATGAACCCTTTATTCCCAGGTTGCTTTTGGTCATGGTGTTTTATCACAGCAATAGGAACTCTAAGACAATCCTCATCTTCCAGTTTGGACCTTATGACACCTGCTGTCCGTTTTCTCCCTGGTCTCATCTTTGGAATGTAATGCTCACCCTTGAGGTGTTTCCCACGGAGGCTGTCTCATTTCTGATTTATTGTAAGGATCGATGATTAGGGGGACAAAGCCTTAAGGGGAAAAGATGGACAAAGGTTCCAGGATGGGGAAACTGACAGACAGCCTCAAGTGAATCTGGTAGGGCAGCACCTGTGCTGACTGTGCAGTTTCAGTAATGAGACACACTGCAAAGCCGGCTGCCTCTCTGCAGCTCAGGGAGCGCTTGCTCCCCTCGCCAGAGTGGAGGGGAGCTCTTCCCACACAAAACAAAACAGACAGGAGAGGGAGGAGTGCAGAGCAGAGGCTCCTCGGCTTGTGCAAACCCTGTTTCATTTCTGAAGCCGTGTTGGTGACAGAAACCACACTTCCGGCTGGAAAATGCTTTTTCCCCCCCTTTTGGTATTTGATATTGGAACACACTATGACAAAATAACAGTAACAATAAGACATGAATGAATTTTGGGCTCAGGCAAAGTCAGGCTTAGGAGCTGGCTGTGTTCCTAGGGGGCACTTGGAGTGTGGGGACAACGGTAGCTCCCAATCAGCATTGCTCTGTGTGAAGGGTGCTCGGTGCAGCGATATGTGTTAATAATGGCTATCTTACTGAGTGCTTCGTTGGGCAACACAGTGGATTTGGGGCTCTGCACACAACACTAAATCCAGAGGGATTTTTTCCTTTATGTGGCCAGAAAAACTAGGTCAAGGTTTAAAGTAGGAATTAGGAGATCAGATCCTACATAAATCCTTCCTGATCTGTATTGATTTCCCCGAGAATGAGATCACCCAAAGACTGGAGGATTCACTGGAGGAAGTGCCAGATGTTGTTATCATGATGGAATAACGCCCAAAGGGAAGCCTGGCGGACATCCTCAGTGATGGCATTCCTCTCCATGGGGCTTTGTGGCCAAAGTCAGACGTTTGAGTGGCAGGAATCCATCTGGGAGATCTTGCAACCCCGACCCCCTTCCATTCATTGTCATATGGACGAATGACCTTTGAAATGAATGTGATGTCATGTTTTATATTTGGAGACTTAGTGGGAATAGTTAGGCTATTATATCTAGACAGGGAGATCTACATAGAACAGGGTTTTGAGCGAGGGCCTCCCATTGACATCTGGAAAGACCCCTCTAAAGATGCTGTCAGAGATATTTAGTATCAGAGTGGTGCAGTTGCAGGCAACAGCAAATCTCAGAGCCAGTTGGTACTGGTTAGGTCTAGTTTATATGTGTGTGTGTGTATACATACATATATATGTATGTAACATTACAAAGCTTTCTTTTGTGCATGTATGTATATATGTGTGTAAAATTACAAAACTTTCTCTTTCGTGTGTGTGTGCATGTGTGTAGGTGCACACATGTCTATGCATGTCTATGCATGTGCCTGTGTGTGTTGCATAGGTTCCATGGCACACATGTGGTGACTGAATCTCTCCTTTTGAATGAGAATTCCTGGGAAAAAACTGTGTCTGCAAAGGTTGATTGACTGATCAGGATTTGACTGATGCAGAGAGGTTGGGATGTTTCAGGCCCAGACTGAATGATAGTTTATCTTCAGAGAT